>NC_091123.1:93762253-94057253 GCF_040183065.1 Periplaneta americana
CCATTCCACCATCGCGCGATATTTACATTCAATGGACAAAGTTAAAAAATCAGGTGTATGGTTACCGCATGCTCTAAGCCAAAATCACAAGAATCAGCGGGTGGCCACATGTGCATATTTGCTTGCTCGTCACCGATTGGCTCGTGAACGACATCGAAACACTCCAATCTAATATCATTACTGGTGACGAGAAATGGCGTCTTTATGCTAACATAAGGAAAATAAAGGAATGGTTGAGCTAGAACAAAAATAATTCGCAGTACAAAGGCAAGCGCGCATCCACAAAAGATAATGTTACTGGTATGCATCTGGTGGAACTGGGAGGGTATGCTGTACTATGAATTGCTTCCCCAAGGTTTAACCATCACCGCTGACATTATTGTCACCAACTGAGCCGTCTTGCACACGCAATCCAAGAAAAACGACCAACAAAACTGCGTGAAATGATGATACTCCATGATAATGCCGACCCGCATCCTGCTAACCTGACACAAAACACTATCCAGGAGTTGGGTTGGGAAGTCATTTCGCACCCCCCTTATTCACCTGATCTTGCGCCCTCAGATTTTCACCTTTTCCACTCTTTATCGAACAACCTTCAAGGAACTTCCTTTGCGGATGAAAATGCGCTTCGAACATGGCTTGACGACTTCTTTAACTCAAAACCACGCGATTCCTACAGGCATGGAATCGAAAAAGTACTCCAGCGTTGGGAGACTGTTGTAAATAATGAAAGAGAATAATATGTTGTTGATGTTTAACTTCTCTCATATGTGTACCTGATATGTTTAATAAACTTATGAAAAACGCTACGAACTTATGACCAACCTAATTAATGATATCCTGTGTTTTGCTTCTCCTGAAAAATATTCTATGTTGCAATTATGTCATTGTTTCTCCGGAACAGCGAAATTTACTCTTCAATGGTTGCATAATAAATTACAAAAATGTTAAGATATCTCCAAAATAAATAGACCATGGATCTACTTCCTCAGTAATTTCCATTATTTACAATCCAAGAGTTCACTTTTCCGGTCATCGACACCTCTACCTTAGTGGTGAAATTTCGTAGTCCATAAGGACATCAGTTCGAAACCCACCCCAGGTAGCACAGAGATCCCTAAATTTAGTATGACTTAGAGAGAAGACTAAGACACAATTGAGGGGCTTAGAACAAAAAGCAGGTAAGTAGCATTATTAAAAAAATGAGGTAAGTGCGTGTTGTGATAGCCCAAAAGGATGTTTCTTTGGGATAAAATCAGGTAAGTGATCACACTGTGCAGTGCTGCTATATGGACATCATTTCACCAAACTAGTGTATAATGTTCCATTGCATGTGGAACTTTAACTGTAATTTTCTCAAATCTATGTTTCCGTCACTTACCTGCTTTTTGTTCTAAGCCCCTCAATTATGACTCGGAAATTATAAGATTTACGAAAGCTGCAGAAGAACAGGCCTTACGTTTTATAGGACTATCAATAAGCCAGAGTATTACAATAAACCGTTCACATTCAACGGCGACTCTAACTGAAATGCCTGGCAGCTCTTTGGGCCCTGATCAATTACATAACCGTATCCTTAGAGATCCACTACCAGCTGGGAAATCTTCCTACCTACTACAATCGCACTTGAACAGAAGGCTTTTTTTCATCAGTATGGAGCTCTGCGTCGTAGTTCCTTACTTACTTGCTTACAGACTAATCCGGAGGACTGACGTAATGAGGCCAACAGAGTAAGCAACCCCCTCTGGTCTTACCTATCTGCCCTGATTTTCGAACTGTAAGTAGTTCCAAAACGTTGGAAATGTCAAGTTCCACGACATGGTAGAATACTCAAAAACCTAATTTTGATGGGTCATCATGTTTCGCCCCTTCTATTTCTTGATAACTTTGGTATCTCATGGGTGCAGGCCGAAAGTTCTCTTATGCTCAAGCCATTTATGTTTAGCTTAACCTAGCCTATATGTAACATATTACACTCCCCTACTTTCCTTATCTTAAAAACGCGCGTCTAAAATGTTTATTGTTACATCACATTCAGTTACCTACACTTTCTTCTTCATAACTCACCAATTTTTTCTCACTTGCAAGCTGATAGATGTTAATGGTAACTGTTTGAATACGTGAAGATGGCTGGACAATATGTGGCATACACACTGCATTTTAAAGAGAGACAAATTTACGATATAATATGTCGTTTCATGGAGTATCCTCTGAGTTCTATGATTAAGTCAAGACTACTGTAAGATTCTAATCTAAGTTAGATTATTTGTGTTTTCATAGGAAGTAGAAAATAGGCCGGATTAGAGACAATTTTTAATGACAAGTTTTGTAATTCGCACAACTATGAAATGGCTCCGTGATACATTTTTTTAATGGAAACTATAACTACAATTTGAAGAATTTTGACAAAGAATGAATTTTAGTATTTCGATTTCAAAATTTCCTGTTGTTCTTTTAGAAAAGTCCTTGTAAGTTCCCAAAGGCTTTTTGTTACATGTACATATGCAATTTCGCATTGTATCTAGCTATCCGTTGCACGCCGCCCATTATGAAGTAGCACTATATATGAGCCGTTCAGAGCGAAAGTGTTGTAAGTCAAAATTGGGTAATTAGGTTTAAAGTAAAAATTCTGTAAAATACAGCGCAAAGCAGCATTTAATATGTCATTTGTACTATCCACTGACTACTAATAGTTTAAATAAATTAATATGAATTGCTACTTTGCGCTGTATTTTACAGAATGTTTACTGTAACCCTCATTACCCATTTCTGATTTACACCACTTCTGCTCTGAACGGCTGATATGTTTCCGTTTCTTTTTTGTTTTTGACTAAATTCTTCATTTTTTTAAATTTTAAAGTTAATATTAAATATTACCGTATATTTATGCATTTACTAGGACGTGATGTACCAATTTTGGATTACGTATTTTTATTGTTCATTTGTTACATTTTAATTAATATTCATTAGAAAATGTCCCTTGGTTAAGAGTTTTAATGTGATTAAGCTGAAATATTGCAAAGTACACTTCACATGTCTATTAAGAAAGGAGTTTAATATCGTATGTATAGTCTACTTTACTGTCCGGAAATAAAAATTAAGAAATAGTCGTTCATAATTATTAAGAAAATATTAGTACCGTAAATAAATCTGCCAAATTGATACTAGTACTCAACTACACATAAAATGCAGGCCAGATTTTAATCACTGTGCTTATTACACGATCCTCAGAAAGTTCAACTAATTCGGATAACAATTTTATTGCAAGGAACATTTCATAGGCAGAAAAGTGCTGAAAATGTAATGACTGAAAAAAAGATTAAAAAGATATTCTATAAAAAAAGTGATCACATCAGAACTGCACTGCACCCCTGCTTTCTCCTTCAGACTTTTATACGAGTATATTTTTTTCTGAGGCTATTTTCTGCCACTTCTGTTGCACTCTGTATATGTTATGTCCGTCAGAGCTTCTTTTCCTACTCTGAACAACACGTGGAATGTCTTATGATCAGAGAATAAGATTGCAGATGGGAAATTTGTCAATTTCTAAATCAATTATTTGTTTCCAATGTCTTATAATCCTACAGGTGGAACTAATTGTTAGCTTTAAGAAATGCAAACTGAAATTGAGAGTCACAGGAAAATTAATTGCATACTTGGTACAGTTCTTCTTTGGTTACTAGGATAATGCTTGTGTATCAATGTCTGGCATCATAACAGTTATAGTAAAGGTACACAAACAGGTGCACGCTGATTCCTAAAGAGGTTCCCTATAATATCGTGTTGAGTAAGTGCCTAATTAAATGTATGACTTCAGAAATAACAGGAGACAAGAGACGAACATATAAAAATATTAGTGACTGTGGCCGAAACATGTCTGCAAAAACCTAATTCGTGATGGATGATGATGATGTTAATGGTGATGATGATGAAAATATATTCCATTTTTTATAACATAAGAAAAGCTATTTCATACAGATTTTCTTAAAATTGGTTAGAAATATGTCCACGTACAATTTACAAATCAATGTAGTACGATACCTCACTGGCATTATCACGTTCATCCCATTCAGACACTAAACAACCTAACATGTTGATAAAGCGTCGTAAAATAACCTACTAAAATATTCATTCATTCATTCATTCATTCTAAGTTCTGCCAAACGGCAGGTCTTTCACTGCAAATCCAGCTTTCTCCAATCTTTAGTCTATTATACTAGATTAAATATGGTAGGCCTACCTTTTAAATGGTGTGTATGTGTATTCAATCCCTATCCACTTCACCTGCGTGATTCGGGATCCGTATATTGCGGATAGATGGCTGGACTATCCAAGGAAGCAGATGCTAATTAAGGGATTCCAGGGATCGTCCCTCACTCGAAGATATGGCATCTTCTGCTGAAATGATATTAATTTTTTTCCCTACCAGTGACAATTAATTTTGCTCCTGACAGGAACAAAATGTTTTCCCTTTAAGTACCTTACCACCTCTGATTGAGGTTCTGGCTGATATTAAATTATCTGGCAGTACATTTCAATTGTCGATATGTGTCAAAGAAATAACCATATTGCTTGAATAGCGTATTATCACAAGTTTCCACAAATATAAATTGGCAGTAGGTCACCCATCTTACAGCTCCTCCCGACTGACCACCTTGCAGCCCTGACCTCACAATCTGTGACAGTGCGCTGTGAGGTTTCATCAAGAGCATTGTTGCACAGGAACGGTACGACACTATTGATGAGTTAAAGGACTCTGTGCGATACCCTTCCCAACAGATTACTCCAGTAAGGTCACACTGAATTTGGCGATGCAATATTTCTTGTGAGGAGAATGATGGAGAACATACTGACTCTTTGGACACTTAGGACACACAGTGTAAAGTGGATATAGGCCTATATCTGCATTATGACCGGAATAATAAATAATGTGTATCCGCGAAATAGGGAGAGGAGTAAGCCAAGGATGCCCTTTATCACCCATCCTATTCAACATCTACTTATAGGATTTAGTGGGGAACTGTTTTCAGAACATAGAAGGAGTGGTGGTAGGAGGAAGAACAATAAAGCGCATAAGAGTTTTGATGATATGACGTTGTTAGCAGAAGTGGAGATGATATTAATGGATATGCTACTGAAGCTGAATGACAGTTGCGAGCAGTATGGAATGAAGATAAATGACAAGACAAAAATCATGGTCATAGAAAGAAAATAAAGAAGGCAAACTTTTGAATTCTAATTGAGGCAGTAGAGCAAGTGGACAGCTTCAAATACATGAGCTCCTGCTAAGAAGTCAAATGGAGAATAGCTATGGCAAAGGAAGCTTTTAATAGAAAAAGGAGCATTTTATGTAGATCTCTGGAGAAAGAACTAAGAAAGAGACTAGTGAAGTGTGGAGTATAGCATTATATGAGGCAGAAACATGGACATTACGACGAAGTGAAAAGTGACTAGAAGCATTTGAAATGTGGACATGGAGAAGGATGGACCGTGTGAAATAGAAATACAGAATAAGAACCGAAGCTGTTTTGGAAGGAGTGGGTGAAGAAAGAATGATGCTGAAACTGATCAGGAAGAGGAAAAGGAATTGACTGGGTCACGGCTGAGAAGAAACTACCTTTTGAAGGAATGTACTGAAAGGAATCGTGAACGGCAGAAGAGTTCGAGGCAGGATGATAAACGACATTAAGATATATGGATCATATGCTGAGACTACGAGGAAGGCAGAAAGTAGGGAAGATTGGAGGATGCTAGGTTTGCAGTGAAAGACCTGCTCTTGGACAGAATACTATGAATGAATTAATATTTTAGGTATTTATAGGGATTCACGGGACTTTGTGTTCACCCTGTATGTCTCTTTTCATGAGATCGATATTTCATAGCCCAGCGGTAAACAGATTCATTCCGCGAACTATTGGTTCGATTCGAGGAATTGACTGGAAAGCTACTTGTGTGGACTTAGGAGTTGTGACTGGGGCTTTCTCATTTCCCTGTATTTCATAATAATCCTTGAACGTACCCGAAATCGATCTCTTCCAAAAGAGCAATGTGTGGATCTCGTGGAAAGAGCATGGCGAGCCACAAAATTGGCTCTGAAACTCTGCCATGTAACTTACACTTCTGGCCTAAATTGTCAGCAATTCTATATGGACTCTTTTTTTTACAATAAGAGATACCATATTTAATGTACTAAAATAGGAAAACTTGGAGAAAACTGGGTTAGCAGTAAAAGATCTGTCCTTGGGCAGAAGATGAATGAATGAATGAATGAATGAATGAATGAATGAATGAATGAATGAATGATCTTAATTTTCCGTAAAGTATGAAAAAAACATTTTTACACTGTTATAAAACTATATTGACTTATAAATTGTACGTGGATATAATTAATAGCAATTTTACGAAAATCTGCATGAAATAGCTTTCCTTATGTTATAAAAAATGGAATATATTTTCATCTTCATCATCATAATTATCATCAACATCATCATCATCACCATCAACATCATCATCAACATCAACATCATCATCATCATCATCATCATCCATCACGAATTAGATTTTGCAGACATGTTTCGGCCACAGTCACTAATATTTTTATATGTTCGCCTCTTTGTCTCCCGTTTATTTCTGAAGATATATATTTCATGCGGCATTTACTCAACACGAAATTGTAGAGAACCTCTTTAGGAATCAGCGTGCACCCGTTTGTGTACCTTTATAATAACTGTTATGATGCCAGACATTGATACACAAGCATTATCCTAGTAACCAAAGAAGAACTTCACTAAGTTTGCAATTAATTTTCCTGTGACTCTCAATTTCAGTTTGCATTTCTTAAAGCTAACAATTAGTTCCACCTGTAGGATTATAAGGCATTGGAAACAAATAATTGATTTAGAAATTGACAAATTTCCTATCTGCAGTCTTATTCTCTGATTATAAGACATTTCGCGTGTTACTCAGAGTAGGAAAAGAAGCTCTGACGGACATAAAATATATAGAGTGTAACAGAAGTGGCAGAAAATAGCCTCATGAAAAAATATAATCGTATAAAAGTCTGAAGAACAAAACTGGGGTGCAGTGCAGTTCCGATGTGAGCACTTTTTTTAGATTATCATTACATTTTCTCTTTCAATCATTACATTTTCAGCACTTTGTTGCCTATAAAGTGTTCCTTGCAATAAATTTCTTAACCGAATCAGTTGAACTTTCTGAGGATCGTGTAATAAGCACAGTGATTAAAATCTGGCCTGCATTTTATGTGCAGTTGAGTTCTGATATGTATTTTGACAGGTTTATTTAAGGTACTAACATTTTCTTAATAATTATGAACAAATATTTTTTAATTTTTATTTCAGTACAGTAAAGTAGATTATATATACGACATTAAACCCCTTTTGTTAATCCACATGTGAAGTGTACTGCTGCAATATTTCAGCTCAAACACATTAAAACTCTTAACCAAGGGACATTTTGTAATTTAAAAATTGTCTCTAATTCGGCCCATGTTCTTTTTCCTATGAAAACATAAAGCTAACTATGATTAGAATCTTACAGTAGTCTTGATTTAATCATAGAACTCAGAGCAAACTCAAAAGAACTATGCATTATATCGTAAAATTATCTCCTTTTAAAACGCAGTTTTAATTGCAAATTCGTCTAGAAATACTACACAGACGACACCTTTCTTCGCATATACAGTTTACGAATATACAAATTATGCTCTTTTAGAGAATTTAAATGTAAGAAAATGTCTAATAATTTAATTAAGTTAAAATATAGACGTATCGTGGAATCATTTCTCAATTTTGCTTATTGCAAAAATTACCACTTGCAATTTTGCATCATTCTCTAATGTTTTGAATGTTCCACTATTCTAAACTCGATTCGTTTCTAGATATTTCAGTTAATGATATTATTAAAACGCATTTGAAATATAACTTACTTACTTACCTGCTTACTTACTTACTTACTTACTTACTTACTTACTTACTTACTTACTTACTTACTTACTTACTTACTTACTTACTTACTTACTTACTTACTTACTTACTGGCTTTTAAGGAACCCGGAGGTTCATTGCCGCCCTCAAATAAGCCCGCCATTGGTCCCTATCCTGAGCAGGATTAATCCATTCTCTATCATCATATCCCACTTCCCTCAAATCCATTGGTCTTGCCAGAGAATCAGTCCCATTCCGAGGCTTATTTGAAGGATTCGTAACAAGTTTTTTTTTACGGTGATGGGTTGTTAGCCCTTCGCCCAACCCCCAAGCTGGAGGACCACTCTTCATCGTCTGTCCGCGACTGCTTATTCAATACATTCACAGCTACCCTCCATATCTGGATAACATTTAAATTAATATCTAATGGATGAAATAATAAAAAACATCTCAACACTTAAGTAATAAGGTATCAAATGGAAAGAACTAAACGGGTTGTAATACTTTCCTAAATAATATATTGAAACAAGAATTAATAAATACAAGCTCAAGAATATTTAAGAAGCAAATTGTACGATCGTACTACTATATAATGCTGAAGTATTTTCAAGTACGTTGTCTGTAATAATTTTCGTAATAAATGATATCTATAAACTTTTCCGTCGAAAAATATTTACTTAGAAGTAAATTCGTTTAGTTGCATCTATCAGTTGAAATGAACAGTCTTAGAAAATCGTTTTGTCGCACTGATACTTTATAAGACCCAGAAAGGAGACAGTGCGCATGATCAGACATACAACGAAACAAAACTAATTTTATTACCTCAACAAGTCCTTCTCTTGTTAATCAGGTCGTTCGTCGTCTGACCATGCGCACTCCCTCCATTCTGGTATTTATAAGATATCTGTGAGACATAACTTGTTTCTAAGACTGTACATTATTTGTGCCTGTTTACGACGGAAGTTGTTGACCTAATTAGTCGAATCAGTAATAATCAACATTTATATTAATGCACGTAGCCTTATTGCAATATTCCTCTTGTACTAACATCAAAACACAACAGAAAACAGTTACCTATTTTAGTCCTTATTTTATCGAAACCTGAAATCTAACACTCACAAATAACGAGTTAATTTAAATTATATCGTTAGAGTGACAGAAACATGCCACAAATAGCCTACAAGGAAAACATCATAAATTATTACTATTAAATAACAATCATGCGCTTCTAGTGAAAGGTAATAACCAATATTCCAGAACCGTCGTCTGTTAACATTTTCCTCAGCCTGGTAATATCTCATAGACAATGGTACGTATTCACTCTCTCAACAAATGAAGCACATTTACTGCCTAATTACATAAATTTACCTCATTCTACACCATGCGTGGGCATAATGAAATTTTTATCTTCTTCTGCCCCAAGCGTGAACATCGTGAAATCTGAAAGAGTTTCTATGGAAACGCTATAATAGCTGTCTAGTTTCCTATGATTTTCTCTTGTTTCTTTTTCTATTTTATTGTAATGTAAATAAAGGAATGATTTAGAAATTCTTAATATTACATCTGTAGCCGAAATTTTTCTCGTAATTTTCGATTTTCCAAAAATAATTGGTCCTAACATATATAATTAACCACCCTGAAACCGAAAATCGCTTTTTTTGAAATTTTTGTTTGTATGTCTGTCTGGATGTTTGTTACCTTTTCACGCAATAATGGCTGAACCGATTTATATGAAAATTGGAATATAAATTAAGTTCGTTGTAACTTAGATTTTAGGCTATATGGCATTCAAAATACTTTATTTAAAAGGGGGGTTATAAGGGGGCCTGAATTAAATAAATCGAAATATCTCGCTTATTATTGATTTTGTGAAAAATGTTACATAACAAAAGTTTCTTTAAAAATGATTTCCGATAAGGTTTATTCTTTACAAAATTTTGATAGGACTGATATTTAATGAGATAAATGGGTTTTAAAATTAAAATAACGCCATCTAAGACGGTGCAATGAAATAACAAATGACTTCGTCTATAAGGGGCCTTGGGCAACAACAATCGAAAAAGGGGCCTTGGACAGCAACAATCGAAAGCTATTAAACTATTCCTATGCACAGAAAATTTGATAGGCTTTTTTGTACATTCGTTTTCTGTAGCATTTCTTAAAATAATATTTATGTACACACTCATTTTAATCTCAGAGAATTAATGAACAACGAGAGTGTATTGATTTAGTATGCAGTAATAGTACGTTAGCTTAGCAATCCATTATTTTATAATTCATATTTTAACTATGCTCAATTGAATCATGTTAAAATACATAAAATAGACTATATATGCAATAAATGCAATGCAAAAAAAAAATTGGGTAATGAGCCAAGCAGATTATGTTGCGCTGTTGTAAAGGTTGTTGCTTCTGAGATTCTAAATTAAAAACTTTCTTATCGCAGTACATCCGTCATCAACGCACTTTTTATATAATATAATATAATATAATATAATATAATATAATATAATATAATATAATATAATATAATATAATATAATATAATATAATATAATATAATAATAAATATGTAGCCGAAAATTTTCTGGTAATTTTCCCTTTTCCAAAAATAATTGGTGTTAACATGTATAATTATTCATCCTGAGACCGAAAATCGCTTTTTTGAAATTTTTTTTCTATGTCTGTCTGTCTGTCTGTTTGTTACCTTTTCACGCGATAATGGCTGAACGGATTTCGATGAAAATTGAAATATAAGTTAAGTTCGTTGTAATTTAGATTTTAGGCTATATGGCATTCAAAATACTTCATTTAACGGGGCCTGAATTAAACCGAAATATCTCACTTATTATTGTTTTTTTGTGAAAAATGTTACATAACAAAAGTTTCTTTAAAAATGATTTCCGATAAGTTTTATTCTATGCAAAATTTGGTAGGGCTGATAGACTTTTAAAATAATAATACAATACGTTTTCACCGCCGCCTCAGATTGTAGCGTTGTTGTTCCTGCAGTAATTCCCATGTGCAAAATATAAAATTTTTGAGTAGGAAGAAAAAACACATTTATTCATTCCATGGCAATGGTACATAGGAGATCGTGAATTCTTACATTTTCGAAAGAAAGAAATATAATTACATATCACTGTTTATGCTGTATCACTATTTAAGTTATTTGAAGGGTTCAGAACCATAGTGGGCCAAGCGCCATTTACTGAAGACGTAGAAAACAAGGGTTAAAATTAAGTTATTATCATAATTCAATGGAACAATATAGCAAGTAATATAAAGTATACACAATAAAACTAAATGATATGTCAATCTTCATTAAACTATAGTTGCGTGTAATAACAAATAAGAAACATGTTAAAGGAATTGTCATTGCACCAAATGAGAGGTCTCTGGACCAAAATGATCGCAATTTAATTATTTAAATACAATTTCAATTAAGTAACATATTAAACGATTTATCCTTCTAACAAACACGAATGTTCCCTGGATCAAACGTCATATTTTAATTACGTAATTACTTTATATTTATTTCTAACAGGTGCAGCGGAGCGCACGGGTACGGCTAGTTCTTAAATAAATATCTTTGCTTCTCACTAACTTCTGCTGTCTGCAATCATTAAAACTTATTTGTCACTTGCGATTATTATAAAATTGTCACTTCTGCTTAAACTTGTATTTCCCTAACTTTGTAAAATCAAGAATAAATTAAAATCAAGTTTAGTGTAAAATAAATTGTCAATGAAGTTGTTCATATTTTGAGTATTATGAGCAAGCATGAAATATATTTCACTACGGGTTTGTTTCAGAATTCTATAATGAGAAGGTATTTTCTAAAGAATAACTATTATTAAAATTTATTAAACTGATTTTCCACTGAAGCTTTGCTGATGTACGCGTTTGTCATGCAAGCAGTCCATTATTTTTGTTCCTGGTGTGCGCAGTGGATATATCAATTGTGTATGGGTAAAGCGAGATAAGTAATAAAAATGAATTTTGAAATAAATTAAAATTAAACTTCGAACACTTATTCCAAATAATTTTCTACACAAATAAAACATTTCAAATGCTAGTATTATTTTGTTTTTTCCACACATAATAATTGTTATTACCTAACTTTATAGTTATTTTTGCCACATTTAGACTTTCTTAAACTTTAGTATTTATTTACTCCTTTTTCGGTATCCATCCGACATTTAGCCTTTTCTTTTAGATTTTATAAGAAAAATATATTATTTTACTGTGGGATGCATGACACGAACAGTTTGTGTTAAAATATTCGAGATTATATGGCAAGGGACAAATTAGGTTAAATCCTAAGATTCCGAACCCTAGTTACGATGTGCCGAAAAAGGGACTCATTTCGTCATTATGATATTACACTTCCCCTCTTTAATTATCAACTTCGTTTCTTTTCCATATATAGAAGACGGAAATTGTGATTGATAGATTATAAAAATATTGTTATTTATTATTAATTTAGGAGAGAGGCGAAAAGATTAAGCGGGACTGAATATAGAAAAAATGAGAACTTATATTACAAAAGGAAAGAAACTGCGAAGGTAACGTGAGACATAAACCAGTATTTTTTTCAAGTTGCTAAAAATGTAACACTGAGCGTTCTAACAGAAACCGATGTGAGTACAACTTCAGCGCTGTGTGATACTTCTATTGTAACTAATACGATAGTGAAAGTGGAATAATTAATGGCAATAGAATTACATGTTATTTAATTAATGAATGAAAAAAATATTACTCGTTTAACTAGGCTTATGACAGATTTGTGAATAATAACTATGAGAGAGATTGTGAATTGGCATGATTGCTCTCTCGTGCTGACGATTGAATGCATCAGTCGTTGATAGTATCTCTCTTAGTACTTAATATCGGGCCAGCCATGTGTCGAATCCAGACCCGTCAATCTCCCCGGTAAGGAAAAAGGTTACAGTTCTTGCCGTGTGAGAGTTTATCGTGCGATGAACGCACGTATATTCAGTGCATACTCTGAAATCATATATCGAGAGCTCAGACCTGAATGAGACATTTATTTTGTAACTGTAAATCGAACGCACAAGTGTCTATGTGCAGGCCTATAGTATTTATAATTATACTAGGGGCAGAAGAAATCGGCGGGTTTGGCGAACCCCTACTTCTTTACCCCGACTCTTACACCCCTCATAACCTGCTTGGTGTATGGTCCTGTCCCAAATAACATTCTCCTCCATTCATATGCTTTTCACTGCAGGAAGACTTAGAAACTAAATAAAATATTAGCTTAACGTGATTTGTAGTAGTTACAAATAGGGTCTACGTTCTTTACTCAGTATTTTCATTATAATATTTCGCAACTTAACCCATTTCACGTATGTAATAAAGAGTAATGTAAACCTAATATAAATGAAATATTTAGCATTACACAAATATTTTGTATTTACGTATTTTCAGAATTATTGACAAATTATTAAATAATATTTCAGTTTATGATTCTAAAAATATTTTTTTCCCAAACGTAATACATTTTACCTATTTATAACTAACACTGGAGCTCCTAAAAATTTAGCAGTCAAGAATATGCAGTAGACTGCAATACAATACTCCATTTGACATAGATATTAGCATACCAATTAAGAACTTTACCTTATTCTGTGAACAATTAAAAAAAATAATTAACTTAATTATGGTCTTGTACAATCAAAATACTGCAGTGAAATAATTTTCCATTGTTAATGTCTTAAATAAACAACTTCATAAAGTATAAAATAAAATGTTACAATATATAAGAAAATATATTACTAATTTAGACGTAAAATTTTATATTATCTACATTTGTCCATGTATTCCTTAAATAAATATATGT
Organism: Periplaneta americana; assembly: GCF_040183065.1. Lineage (NCBI taxonomy): Eukaryota > Metazoa > Arthropoda > Insecta > Blattodea > Blattidae > Periplaneta > Periplaneta americana. Next base: position 93,776,065 of record NC_091123.1, read on the forward strand.
AAAATTACCAATGTAATTTACAAGATGTGTAATTTTAGCTGCTACACACATTTTATAAATTATTTACATCATCACAAGTGTACAGTTAAGAAAATGCGATGTATGATGGAAATCATCCTTATCAGTAACAGGCTTCTTATAATCTACTGTCTCCTTTGGAGACGAGAAAGATGGCTCCATACGATCATTGTTTTTCTACTATTCTTCTCCCTTCTGCACAAATTCTCTGAATCGATCGTAAAGAAGCGTCACAGGCCCTGGCAGTGACTGTCTTCGTTGATGATAGGACACTTTTAATGTCCTCACATTTCTTAAGATCTTTCAAGAAACAGTGAAGTTGATAAATAACACCTTTACTCGTAGTATGGCTTCTGATATCAGGGCCCGACTGAGACATGATAGCGATTACAGTACTCGGATGATTAGTAGCTGCTTCGGTAGCTCAAGAGCTAGCTCTCTGGTCTTCCATCCAGACGGCCCGGGTTCGATCTCTTGCCATGTCTTAATGGAATTTGTGGTGGGCAAAACAGACATTGCATGATCTGGAAAAGATTTTAAAGGAAAAAAGGTCCGTTTTAGACGTATGGGGGATATGGAAGCGGAGTCGTATCCTTCCATGGCCTCGTTATTGCAATGAGGTGGTGCGGTGAGCACCACGCTTCGCCCGCCTTTCACTTCCGGGAAATATCCAGTACTCAAATTTACAGGAGCCCGAATGGACCCAGGAGTCGTTGAACGAGAAAAATTTCGCCGCCACCCATGAGTGAACTAGAGATCTTACTAAAGTTTAATAAATGATTAGAAAAAAAAGTATCTATACTATTTAACTCAAACTGAAAGGCGAATGGAAGAGAATGTAGATGTATGATCCCCAATAAAATTTGCAGTAAAAATTATAATTTACAATTAGAATAAAGGAAAAAATCAGCGTATCCCAGTTAAAAAGCTACTAATACTTCCCCGAAAGAAAAGAACAAAGTTAATTTTTACAGAAATCTTAATCATTACATGCATTTTAGTGTTAGTCAACCATTCAAGCTAGTAATGATTTATTAATTATTCATAACTTTCTCGCTAAATTACGAGAACTAAATTTCAGTTGAATTACGTAGAACAAATTTAACATTATATCCCGGATTTGTATTCAAATCCGATATTGCATATATCATTCTGCAGCAATGTGCATTAGTAAATGGAAGTATGAAAAAATACACAGCGAAAGATGGGACAGATATATCAGCAACATAGAATATAAGTAGGACTACATGAAATACAGGTATGGTATATAAAACCAAAATAAATTAATATGAAAAATATACTGCATACATTTTTTTTCTTACTTGGTTATTTAACGACGCTGTATCAACTACGAGGTTATTTAGCGTTGATTGAATTGGTGATAGCGATATGATATTTGGCGAGATGAGGCCGAGCATTCGCCATAGATTACCTAACATTTGCCTTATGGTTGGGAAAAACCTCGGGAAAAACCCAAGCAGGTAATCAGCCCAAGTCCTTAACCGACCGAGCTACGTCGATGGCTTACAGTATAAATTAATGATATAAGGAAAAATTAATAATTTCGCAATATTAGAACAATATCTTGGCCAGTAGGCCTACTAATAAAATAAAGGTAATATTTGTATAAAATTATAGTATTAAAACTGTCGTTTCAATAGACCCCATAACCTCGTATGAATTATCAATTATACAAAATCTTTTTTAAATAAGAATTATCCTGAAACAGACAATATTAAGATGGAATTATATAAAAGGCATCAATGAAAACAAAATATAGGCTATTGTATAGCTATAATGATTATATTTTGGATGAAATATCAGATACTCAACCAATGGAAATAAACAATAATTTTTCCATTTAAAAAAAGAAGATAGAATGAATTGCACAACTAATGTGGTTTAAGCATTCTTAATGAGTCTTACAAGATACTTCTATGTGATGTGCTGAAACAATTACAAGACACCTCAATACAATAGCATGAGTAGCCTATTAATTAAAGGCGAACTACATAGATTTTGATAAGGAACTCTTGTTTAATGTGTGTATTAATTTTAGAACAGGTGATCCCAAAACTGCAAACTTTCCGCTACCTTATTCATCAGCAGTGTCTTTGTTCCAGAGTCCTGAAAATGAACGATATGCTCAAGACAGAGTGCATTCGATCCAGAGGGCTTTACCACCGCCAGTTTACTCAACTCCTTCAGGATGTGGACAGTGAATTTGAATGGCTACCGTACTACAAAGAGGTTCGTTGGTTGTCTCGCCACAACGTAGCCTACTAAAGAAATTTTATTTACTTTTGAAAGAAATAAAAGGTCCTGAATATGAAAGGTGATGATGTATTTGTTTTCAAGTCTCTGTCACGGTTACAAGATCTGGGCTTCGTATTAGATATAACAGGCACTTATATTATCTAAACATCAAACTACAAAGGAGAGATTAACTGATTATTCACATAATTGACACACTGGCTACTTTAAAAACAAGTTGATCTTGTGGCAAAATTATTTAAAAAAGGTAATCTGAAATTCTTCCCTCCATGTGAAGAGTTCAAATTTCAAAATGAAAATTACAGTTTCTCAAAATACTGTGAGAGAATACAAAATATCAAGGAGGAATATGACCGACACTTTTCATGATGCACAATGACGACTATAGTCTTCTCACTGATCCCTTGTCTTATAATTTCAACAGTGCTCCTATTTCCTTACAAATGGAACTAATTGATCTGCAAAATGATTTAATTTTAAAAGAAAAACACCGACAAGTTGAAATCCCAGAACCTTACTCATATTTAGGGCGAAAGTGTCCACAAATGGGAAAGCTTCCGGCAGAAATCCTGTGTTACTTTGGGAGCACATATTTATGTGAACAGCTGTTTTTATGTATGAAAGTCAACAAAACATCTCACAGATCAAGGCTAACAGATGTCAGACTTTCTTCCATACTGAAGGTTGTCTTTGAGATGCCTTACTCCAAAATTTGTGAAATGGTTACAAAAAAAAACGGTGACAAATGTCTGAAAAAAGTCACAAAATATTTTGAGTTCCGTTGTGTCTCTGGTGAAATAGTATGTTTTATAAGTTTTCCTCTATGTTTTGTTCATTTGTAAATTGAAATATATACTCCGGATGAAACTAGCTTTTCATTGCTTTGTGTTTCTGGCGATATAGTGTGTTCTATAACTTTTCGATTATGTTTTGTTCATTTGTAAATTGAAATATATACTCCGGATTAAACTAGCTTTTCATTGCTTTGTGTTTCTGGTGATATAGTGTGTTTTATAACTTTTCTTCTACGTTTTGTTCATTTGTAAATTCAAATATACCGGTATGATCCGGATTAAATTTGCTTTTCATAAAGTATGCATTGTAATATTATGAAGTAATATTTTAACTTATTAATGCGTTATCAGCTATGAATTTGAATTGGCAACAAGCAAAATCTCAGCCAATTAAAACATTGGTAGATATCCCAATAACAAGGTCTATAGATCATGTGCGATCCTCGAGAGGTTCGGTAATACAGTGTATCACTTTGTTATTCTTAAAGGGTCAAATCCATTATAAAATAAGAATATTTGAAATAAGTTATTGTAAATATTACATTGTATTTTTGTAATCTGAATATGGAGACATAGCATATGTAAATATGCAAAGCAAAAAACACTTCAAAACTAAAATATTTTATTTATAACAAAATAAGTTTTTTTAACCAAAAATACAAGCCACTTTCTTATTTATACACTTGAGTACGTAGTAGGCATGTTTGCATTTCTTACATGGCACAAACAGTCGTGAATCAGACCAGGCACAGTTTGCTTCCTTTGTTTACCTCGTCAGGTAGTGGTCTCCAAGAAAACCAAATACAAGGTGCGGCAAAGGAATCGGACGGTTTTGGAATGCCATTTACTAGGCAACATGAGGGGTTATGGATATCGATCTACCGTCGTTTGTTAGCATTTTTAATGCCATTTTATGTAATCATGGCAGTATGGAGATATCGATCTACCGTCGTTTGTTAGCATTTTTGATGCCATTTTATGTAATCATGGCAGTATGGACCTCTTAGAGCATCGTGCTTTCGTTATCGACACATTTTTCAAGAATGGTGATTTAGTTGTAAAAACCCAGCGTGCCTATTGTTTCCAATTTAATGATGGCCGCCACGGAGCCGTTCCTGCTCGCAATACCATATTTAAATGGGTACAAAACTTTCGATTTTCAGCATCATCTTCCAAGAAGAAACCACCAGGACACGTTCGAAGTGTACGAACGCCAGATAACATTGAGCGAGTAAGAGTGGCTCTTACGAGGAGTCCACATCGACGGCAGGAGCACTCCGATTTTCAGAACGTACTGTGTGACGAATATTGCATTCAGATCTTACGTTTCATCCTATATACTTAAGATTGTTCAACAATTGAATGAGGGAGGCTATGTCTAACGCAGGATATTCGCCGAGAGAATGATGGAAATTTTGGCTCGCGGAGTTATTATGTTCATGAGTGACGAGGCATATTTCCATTTAAATGGTTATGTTAATGAGCAGAACTTTAAATACTGGGCCCCTGAAAATCGTAACGAACTACACGAGCGTCCGCTTTACTATGCAAGGGTTACAGTTTGATGTACTGTGTCTGGATCTGCACCATACGCCTGCATTATTTGAGGAGAACGGGAACACTGTGACAGTGAATAGTGAACGCTACGTCGAAATGCTGAGGACATTTCTTTAACCAGAACTGCGTAGGCGTCTACGTGCGATTGATAGACAAATTGTATGGTTTCAGCAAGACGGTGCCACGGCTCATATGGCAGAAAATTCAATGAGAGTTCTGCGCCGCATGTTTCCAGGGCACATCATTTTTCGGCGTGGCGACATTCTGTGGTCTCCCAGCTCGCCTGACCTTATCCTCTGCCACTACTTTCTGTGGAGTTACCTGATGTCCAAAGTGTACGTAAACAGGCCCCAAACAACTGATGACCTGAAGATTGCCATTGCCCAGGAAATGGCCAACATTGATGGCGAAATGTTGGAAAGAGCGACACGCAACTTCAGGGAAAGACTTGAAGAGTGCATACAGAGAGACGGACACCCAGTTGGAGGACATAATTTTCAACACAATCTAAATGTATGCCAACAAATTGGCATACATAGCCAGTTTTTATGGCAGTAATAGATTTGTTCTAATAGATGTAACTACTGAGTTATTTCCATTTGAAAATCGTCCGATTCCTCTGCCGCACCTTGTATAAAGAGCTCAGTTCCGACCTCAAGACGAATTGTCAATCTAGTCCTAAAGAGATATTTTTTTAAGAAAAATAGGGCAACTTGTAAACAAAACCACGCAACGATGCAGTATATTTTTAATACATTTAAATATAAAGGTTCGGTGGAGATATATAGCAAGAAAACCGAAACGAATGAAGTTTAGTGAAAAGGAGAAACAAGTCATTGTGAGACAAATAAAATCGAAACCTATGGTATGTGCTCCAAAACTGAGGTCATCACTGGAAGTAACTACCGGTACGGGATTGTTTGTCGTGTACTTCGTAGACATGGTTACCACGGTAGAATCATAAGGAAAAGACCATTTGTTAGTAGGAAGAATCGAATTGCAATACTGAAGTCCGCAAAAGAACACGTATATAAGGGTCAGGAATTTTGCAATAATGGCATCTGGTCTGATGAGACTAAATTTACCTATTTGGCTCTGATGGCGTCAGCAGAGTGCGAAGAAAACCCAATGAGGACGATAATGTGGTCAACACACTGCCCACTGTAAAGCATGGGGTGGTTGTTATGTTGTGGGGGCGCATGTTAGAAAGAGAGGGTGGGAATATGTATTTCATTGATGGTCTAATGGACAAGAAAGTGTGCGTGGACATTCTTAAGAAGAATACGAAATAAAGTGCGGCAAATTGGGTATGACGCCTACATACGTTTCCAACATGACAACGACCCCAAACATACGCCCGAAATAAATAAGTCATGGTTAATTTGGAACGTGCTTGAAGTATTAAGAATTCCTGATTTAAACATGATTGAACGTTTATGGGCTTATGTGAAACCAAGGGCCTACAGCAAACATCTTTCTTCGAAAAAAGAACTGAATTGAGAGATTGCTAAGGAATGGTAAAAAATCAGCCCTCAAAAGTGTGACACCTTATAAAGTCCATGCAGCGAAAATGTAAAGCTGTTATTAAAGTCAAGGGCTACTCTACAAATTATTAAAGATCAATTGAGACAGGGAAATCAAAAACTCCCTTACTCCAATAAATCAAATTTTACAGGAGAGAGAAAAAGCGTTTTATTTCTCTTACTAACTTTAAATATTATACATTTCTATATTAATATTGTGTAAAATTACATTCTCTATCAATTAAATACTTCAAAACCTAAATTGTTATATTATCTTACGCTACAATTTGAAATAAACACTCCTGGAGTTAGTGCTTTTCTGACTTCCGCAGTGTGTGAATTAAGAAAAGTGAATAAATATAAGTCATGTGAAAAAAAGATAAATATATCATAATTCCCTTCTGAAACATAGGAATATACTAGAAAATGGAAGTTTATTATTAAGATTAACATTGTTACATTTTTAAAATTTCAAATATATGAGACAGAAAATCACAAATTAACATAAAGAACATCAAAATACACAAATAAAACCACAAACAATATTAAAATGTTAACACAGTCTGATTCATATTAAAAATTCTGTTCTTTCTCTCACTCTCATGTTCTTCCTGTGCATCTAGATTCTAGATTATTACTGTCCGCAAACAGAGTTTGGTAATTCATCCTAATTTCCTCAGAAATAAACTGCATTAAATTTTGCAAGTCCTTTTGCTTTCTTCTTTCAATGGCAATGCTGAATTGTACTTTAGTTGACTGAGGATGATGCATCTGTATTGGGTTTCTGGAAGTTAATCGACTCGATATTGTGCCTTTAATAGTATTACTTACATGGATTTCATAGATTTTTGTGACATTCTGAATACTGTATCGTATCACTTTACTCAGCTGGTTGAGCGATAGTATTGCCACATACCGGGGAATCAAGCCTGAAATGCAGAAACTCTGTTATTCCATGGAGTAAGTGGAGTTCTGACTTCCACGAGTTTTAAAACAGCCCCCAGAATGCAGATGATTGTCGAAATTAGTGTATTCTTGCTTTCCACGCATGCGGGACAAACTAAAAAGAGTCATCCAGCCCATAACTAAATTTTGTCAAAAATTGGAGTTAGTGGGTTTTTTATCTCCCTGTCTCAATTATATATTTATTTTAATTATTAATTTATTTTTTCATTCTATCTGTAAGAATAAGGATGTGACAAGAAACTGTACAATATTTTTGTATAAGTTATTCATATTTTACATGTTACATGATTCTTGATTTTATTAACTTTTACGTATTGTGTAAATATGACTACAAGAAAAGTTTTGTTAAAGAAAAGGTTCAATTAGAGTAATTTTGATTGAAAATTTTACTGCTTTATTTATAAAATGCAAGTGTATGAGTATCAAAGTGACTGCAGCTCAAGTGAGTTTGACACACCTGCAGTAGAACAAATTAGATGCAGGTGTCAATGCGAAGACGTTAATTTAATAATGTAATATAGCTGGAGTTCCTTAATATAGATATGCAATTTTTATTTTTAGAATTAAATACTTCTTTGGAAAACGTATTACATGCCTTTCACGTGTTAAATTTTATGTTATTATGTTAACATGTGCGAGCCTGCTATTGGCCATCATCAGAACTGGTTGTTGATGGTCTTGGCGTCTTTTCTTTTGTTTCCTGTGGGAATGTGTTTGTATAGTGGAGTCAAAGAGTGTGTGTTCTGAAATTGAGTTGTATGTCGAGAATTTCATTTGGTTGTGTTTTTGTGTGTTTGTATATATTTGTATTGTTCTAGTGTGTTAAGTTTCTGGCTTTATGGTTGGATGTATAGAATTTCCATGTTTGTGTTGATGTCTCTGTATGTGTGGTTAGCATTTGTGATGTGTTCTGCATATGTGGAAGTGTTTTGTAATTTTGTTATGGCTGTGATATGTTCTTTGTAAACACATAACTCAATTTCATACTAACATACGGAAACAAAAACACACACAATATTGCAACCTCATTCAAGAAATTAAATTACAACATCGCATACAGAAGAAATAATACTCTACAAAAACATCTCAACACACACACACAACACAAACAAACAACACAACACAAACAAACAAATACAACCACACAGGCGTATAAAAACTCAAATGTAACACCTGCAACAACTTCTACATAGAACAGACAGGCAGATCATTTCAAACATCAACACAGAAATGTAAATTCTACACATCCAACCAAAAAGCCAGAAACTAAATACACTAGAACAACACGAAATACACAAACACACAAAAACACATCCAAATGAAATTCTAAACACATAACTCAATTTCAGAACACACACACTCTTTGACTCTACAACACACACACCTGCACAGGAAACAAAACAAAAGGCGCCAAGACCAGCAACAACCAGTTCTGATGATGGCCAATAGCAGGCCGAAACACGTTAGCAAGGTAACAATATTTTACACGTGAAGGACATACAATACGTTTTCCAAAGTGATATAGTGTTAAAAGTTGTGTAATCAAGATGTACAGTAGAAATGCTTCTGTTTAATGGTTTAAAGCATTTATTCAGCAGATTGCATTTAATCGAAAAGCAATATTCTTAGAAAAACTGGACCACATCAGTAACCTATGAAATTGAAATCAAATGAATATAATAAAGTTTAATCCATAAGTCTAAGTTAATGCACATACTGGATATAAAACGAGAATCATTGTAGAAATATTGGTAAACCTGTATACGCTTGCATGAAAGCATCACAGTATCTATAAACAAATATGACAACCACTAAATAATAAAAAGAAACAATCATTAAAATAAAAAGAAGCGAAAAGTAGAACCTGATAATCGAACTGAGATGAGCAGAAATGAAGTTCAATATCATACGCACTCTATTATGGATCACTGGGGAAGGTTCTTTGCTCCATTCGTTACAGTACTGTTGTGGAATATCGACTTGAATTTGATAGTTTTCGCCTGTGAACGCAGCGCAAGAAATTATAAGTCGCAGCTACAAGACTCGTGCCGTTTTATGTACGTACATAAACATTAACCTTTCAGCTAGTTCATTCTCATTCTTCTCGGAATTACGAAGCAAAGTATTACCCGTCCAAGGCGAGTGAGGGCCTGGGAGATGAGCACGCCACTTGTTATGTTTACGAAGACTATACAGGCAACTGAAGCACCAGATATTAACGCAACGTTAAATGTTGCGACCATGCGACGCATTTATCCGGATTTCTTGGTATCATTTTTGCTTGGGCTTGAGAAAAAAAATCTTATATCATTGCATAAATAAAATTTAAAAAGTTAATAATTATAATAATAATAATAATAATAATAATAATAATAATAATAATAATAATAATGATTTATTTTAGCTGGCAGAGTTAAGGCCGTAAGGCCTTCTCTTCCACACAACCAGCAAAAAGTGTATATACATATGCATGAACTTACAAAGAATTCAACAATTTGATTTAGATGAGAGTTACATGTATACAAGAGTTATTTACGAATTAAACAACAAAATACTATGAACTATTAATTAAACACTGAAATAAACTGTGTAGCAGAATTAAACTAAAATACATAGAATGTTAATATATTTCAAATTATATTAGAAAATAGAAAGAGATTATTATGAGACAATTTTGAAAATGCAGCACAATCAGGATTATGTCTAAAGAAAAAAAACAACAGTGTAGTCTGTAATATTTTAAATCAGTATGATTGGAGTGAAATGCTAATAAGGTTATCTTTTAAGCTGTTCTTAAAGGTGTTTGTTGTCTTGCAGCCCCTAATACTTTGTGATAAGGAATTCCATTGACGCGAGGTGGATATTGTAAAAGATGAGGAATAACAAGATGTTCTATGAAGAGGTATATTTAGCGTGCCACAGATAAGTGATCTGGTATTTACGTCGTGGTTAGAGTATAGATAAGAGAAACGAGACGAAAGGTAATTTGGTGTTGAGGTGTGCAGAATTCGAAAGAGTAAAGACACAGAGTGTAAAGTTCTACGTTCTTTAAGTCGGAGCCACGAGAGACTTGCGAAGGACGGTGATATGTGATCATACCGTCGGATGTTGCACACGTATCTGACGCACATATTCTGAGCTCGCTGTAACTTGACTGACAGTTCAGAACTTAGATCACTTAACAAAACGTCACAATAATCGAAGTGCGGCATTACTAGGGTTTGTACTAGGGTAAGTTTTAGTTGCTGGGGCAAGAAGTTTCTCAAGCGACTCAAAGAGTGAAAGGAGGAACAGATTTTTTTTTTATCGTTTCTTTAACTTGAAAATTCCAACTTAGATTATTATCAAAAAAGAAGCCAAGATTTTTTACGACAGATGAATAAGGGATTAGCGTGTTGTTAAGGGTAACAACTGAAAGATTACCGTTATTAAGGGAGTTAACTAAACGCTTATGTCCAATAATTATGGCTTGAGTCTTACTTGGATTAAGTGCGAGTCCGAAATTGGCCGCCCAAGTGGAGACAGTGGCTAGGTCACAATTTAACTTGTCAATCGATTCATTGATCGTATAAGTGATATACTTAGTTACGGTACACAAAATTTTAGTTACTTGTTATATATAATATATTTAATTAAACACAATATATAGCGTTCCGTCGATCCATTTATACTCTTAACACAAAAAGAGTATAACTATCAAACTATAATTATCCAGTAATTACACTTCGAACGTAATTCACTGCAATAATGTTTAATGTTCTTGTATAGGCACAATAGTTTCTGTAGTGCTATCAGTCACTAAAACCATGATTTTAATTTGATTCTAATCTATACAGCGAGTCAATGTGCCTATTTTATATTAAAAATATATGTACTTACAGAAAATACTCCTATTAAAACATTTACCTACCTTTATCGCTTTTGTACAAGAAGAATGATTTATTTTCTACTATAGAACATTTTAATAACACTTTTAATAACTCGTTAATACTATTATTTCATATTCTAGAATTAACAACACTGGAAATATAAATCTTATTATGCCCCCAAGTTAAATTTGCGCCCCGTGAATGCAAGAGACGAGCGCTAGTAGTTCTAATTGTTATAGTTGTTAGAATACAACGTACTATTTTGTCTGTGAATGAGATCATGTTACAAGAGATAATGCAATGCGTGTGGTAATATATAGGCCTATTGTAATGTGTGTAAGAAATAAGGTGCAAAATATTAACACATTCACAGTAATTTTTCGGGTACAACACTTTCAGCACCTCCTATACACGTTTATTCACCAGTATCTCATAGAATTCGCTGGCACGAACAGTAAACACCTCTTTATCAATTTAGTATTTACTTATAGGTCACAAAGGCGAGAGGGAGAGAGGGAACGGTAGTTCTCATTCTTTCCGGACGCAGATTTAACTTGGGTGCGTAGTACAAGCTTCCTCATTAATACAGAGTTGGTACCTGTTAGTTTAAGTACAGACGCACTCAAATCTTAAGTGGTCAACATAATATCTCTCCAGTATATCATATAGTGATGATACTAAGAGCATATGTCGATATAAACAGTTAATACCGACAAAATGTTAGAAAATAAGACTTAAGGTAATATAATGGTTTTACTGTATTACGACTTGCATTCAACCCAGACACAAGTCCGTAATAACAAATAAGAACTTAAGATTTTCTTTTTAATAGCTTTTTAGAAACTAAAAATTATAGAAAAGAAGTGACTTGAGCCCCTTTGACCATGCACCGAAGAATTATAAAAATAAAAAGAAATAAATAACAAATTTACTTTAGGCAGGCCCGATAATCTTTAGACCTCCTGCGGATAGGTGAAAAATATAATCAGAGACCTGGTTTTACTGTTATAGTAGAAAGTACAAGATAACTTTTTATACACCCTTACGTTTTGAATTTCGGAATATTTTTTCGATACGCCCTAGTGTACAGGCCGACTCAGAGAGAACACGAAGGTCCCTACAGCCACAAAAGAGTTTAGTTCCAGAACCGCCGAGTCCTCACTCGCCTTGAAAGCGTAATAGATATTTGCGAGTAGAGGAACTCCTTATTAATATGATCAGCATTAAACAAGAGTGCGGTACCTATTAAGAAAATTACAACAAAGAAAATACTAGGAATACATGCTCTGTAGCCAAGAAAAGGAGAGGCAAATCCTGAATCGTCTGTTGGGAATTGAACCCAGTTCCGTCAGATGTATAGTCAAAAGCACTGCTACTTCTGTACAGCAGATGTCAGAGAGGTAAATGTAATTGCATAATCATAATCATACCTGGTAATGCTAGTTCGAAAATCAGCTTGTTAAGGGTTTGCTTCTTTTGATAATTCCGAGAAGTAACGTGATATAGCGTTTATGCTAAATAATTTTGTGACTGACATATCCATGAAACATGGCTTCACTCTATTTGCTTCAACAGATCTTGCAAGTTAATATGAGTACAATACAAACTGGTGGGCGCCATGACGTGAGGCTCATTTGGTTATGTTATAAATATTCAGTGACATGGCCGGTAGCCACACCCCAAAACACATTCAAGCAATTAAAAATTTATTCAGAGGTCCTACGTCATTTATCCTGTATTCAAATATGGACACAGATTCCTTGATTGTTCACTTTTAAGGTTACACAGTATCATAATGTAAGTTTTAAAACATATAGTGTAGTAACTGAGTGGTACAAGAACTTCCACCGATATAATAATCAGTTACAGACGGCTTCAGTCTCGGGTTTGTACTTATAACTGCCATAAATAATTGGTAAGCAAGAGTCCTGAGAGTTATTGTATTGTTACAATGACGATTAGCCCTATCATAATGATAACAAAAAATAATAAATGTAGTAATAACAATACATAATACTTTTAAGTTACAGATTCAGACGACAAAGAGTGAGGACGGGTTATACGATAGTATAATGTAATTGGTTATTTTATTACAAAAATACATTGCATTCTTTTAATCTTAAAGACGGAACGGGTTATACCATAGTATAATGTAATTGGTTATTTTATTACAAAAATACATTGCATTCTTTTAATCTTAAAGACGAAACATATTTTGTCTATGAAGTTTAATAGACGTTGATCAATTACTGTAAGAATATACAGAGTGGAAGTGAAATAATCCTGCAAATTGAAGAGGTCGATAGGATACACTTAAACGAATAGAAAACCTGTATTACGTTTTGTGATTAAATGCACGGTTAATTAGAAAAATGAGTTTCAAGTTTCAGTTGTCTGGCAACATCGCCGCTAACACACTGCTCTTCTTTCTCGTAATACAGATGTAAGAGGTCAGTGAACTCAGGTCTGCTTCCCTAGGTTTTTTAGTAGATTGTTTTACGACGCTTTATCAACGTCTTAGGTTATTTAGCGTCTGAATATGATGAAGGTGATATTACCGGTGAAATGAGTCCGGGGCCCAGCACCGAAAGTTACCCAGCATTTGTTAATATTGAGTTGAGGGAAAACCCCGGAATAAGTCTCAACCAGGTAACTTGCCCCTACCGGGAATAGAACCCGGGCCACCTGGTTTCGCGGCCAGACACGCTAACCGTTACTCCACAGGTGTGAACTGCTTCCCTATAATCTTTTCGCTGTAAGAGAAATCCTAATCTAAACAATAGCACGTGACTGAAGTGAGGCTTCATTGCCCGCAGCTTGGCACCATAGATTCTCAGTACGTGATCCCGCCCACTGTTGTACATACTGTTCCATGTTAAACATTTCCTGTTACTCGTCAAGTAGACCTAACCTCACTACTATGCATTACTTAGCTTAGGAAACTTTTACTTTATAATTACTGCAATTAAATTATTTTAAACTTACGTGCAAAGTCAATCGCTGTGAGACAAAGGAGTTATTTCTTCCAGGATGAAGAAGCCATACTACAGTACCACGTGCTTACGTGAACAACTACGAGCTCAAGTGACGCCAGCTTGTTGCAAGAACAACAGACTACCTCGGTATTACTCTTGGTATTCATCCGCGTTCATAGTAAATAACAAAATATAAAAGTAGCTTTCCTTTTACATAGCGTTTTACATATAAGTGAAATTACTTGTTTCATCGTATTTAACAACTAGAATTCAATTTTTTATTTTAAAATAATACAAAGTTATGGTTTCCAAATACGGAACTATATTTTCCTACGTCGTGCGAGTATTTCGACTGGCAGCCAATCACAGGTACGACAGCAACGTGTTTGTATTTACATTAGGATTTTTCTTACAGCGAAAACAGTATACGTCCCACTACCCTTTCTGACTACAACGTTGCAATCTGTTCGCATTGTTCAATTTTTTAAAATTAGAGTGGTTTTTAAATTAAATTTACAAGAAAACTGTTCACGATATTAAAATACACCAGAGGGATAAATGATTCTTTATCAGATTTTCTATCAAAACTCAAAATCCTGCTAGCAATAATTACCGAATAAGAGGGTGTTAAACATTTGGGAAAAAAATAAAATTCAGAGAAAACTATGAACTTTCCATCAATATGGTACCACACGTTTTAGTTACATACAACATGAACTATTCGCTCTAAAAATCATTATTAGTACCGGTACTACTCCTATAATAATAATAATAATAATAATAATAATAATAATAATATTGTTGTTGTTGTTGTAAAGGATATTGACACGAAACAAAACGGCTACCTTATCTAGAACTGATCCTCATCTTCATGTGGTGCACCCTTTGTCACAAATGAGGCTCTTAGGACCGAACTGCAATGGTATAACTCGCCCATCTGGAGAAACATTGAAGTGAATGCAAATTTTTCCGAAACTGAGTTATTGATGTCAAATTGTTATTTGAACACGCTTTCATCTGGGGAATCAAAAACGGAACATGTAATATTAAAATTTACAACTAGATAGTACGTATGTCTTTGTAGAATTGGTGTGTATTACTGTACGTTACTGGAGCAACAACGTCCGATCGGTCAGTAGTGCGCATAACGTTGTGGCGAGTGCATGTGTGTTGAGCAACAATGGCATAAAATTAATTTAGATAAATTGATTATTATTTTAATTTGAAGAAACAATTATGTAAAAATTCATTTTGCGCTTTTTGCCGCTATTACTCTCTATTTCTCTATCATTAACTTTAGACAATAACAACATAAATGTACCATTGTTTTTGTAGGGGGGGCAAAGGTTAATTGGGATTTCCCGGTCTCTGATCGGGTCAAAAACCCTGACAGAACTGATATTTAATCCTTGCGGTGAATTTCGGTGAAGTCCGGAGGGCCCAATTAGTCAAATCCACCCTCCTCACCTCCACGCTGGGACCTTCTCGGATCTATTAAGATGCGAAAGAGAGAGTGATATGCGGAAAGCAACGGGAAGCTACCGCATTTACCCGTCCGAAGAAAAACTGCAAACATGGCATGATGAGTCTTTCCACGGTAAAAGATTCCGGACATAAACTATCCCCTCATTCGGATGTCCGGAAGGGGGATGCTGGGAAGCGACACATTATGAACGAACCCATCAGAGAGAAGAAAAGAATATTGAGGATTGGAACGTGAGGACTCTTTTGCAAGCAGGTAAGTTGGAAAACTTGAAAGGAAAAATGAGAAGAAACAGAGTGGATGTAATGGTAATATCAGAAATGAGGTGGGAAAATAGTGGTGAGTTGGTGAGTGATGAATTTAGGTTGTTTTATTCAAGTGGTGAGTGCAAAGGAAGTCATGATGTTAGTTTATTATTAGGATCTCATGTGAAAGATAAAGTGATATCAGTGCGTTATGTAGATGACCGGATGATAATGGTGAGACTACAAAGGAAGAAAATAGACTTGGTGCTTGTGCAAATTTACATGCCACATAGTGGATTAGCAAACGAAAAAGTGGAAGAACGCTATGACAAGATAGAAGAGGTAGTTGAGAAGGAGAAGAAAGGAGCATGCGTAATCCTAATGGGCGACTGGAACGCAGTAGTAGGAGAACGACAAGATGGAAGTGAATGAATGAATAGCCGATTTGTCTCTGAAGAGCTAAGGTCTCCTCTTGCGAGTGGTAGCTCGGTAAGACTCACGCAGGTATACCTTATTTTATTTCAAGGAGTGCAGTTCGGTGGCTCCTTTGAACACCCACTTACAGATTTATGACTTCCTACACAAACAACTCTGACAATTCCATCCTGTCCCCTCGTCCCAACTTTGCACAGTTGCCACAATCCTGGTGACCTTCGAAATTATGCAGTGAAACTGACGGGATTCTTGAAATTCGGAAAAGATGCAGCAACTCTGCCTCCACGTGGATTTGACGGGCACCTGTCAATTCTTCTGAACAAGGGTTGTGATTGGTTACTGACAGGAGAAGACAAGATTTCCGTCACAGTAAGGAAGACATTTATTTATGACAACCAATTAGTAGGGGGCAGTAGAAGGTCTGTCGGCAAAGTCCTTTCTATGAAACTGCATTCCATGAAATAAAATAAAGTATAGGTAGTCCGTGTGTGGCAGCTTCGTTGGAATTCGCTCAATTCTGGGCAGTCAGTCACTGAATCACTTCCGCACTTCACCTCTTTATTCCTCTCTCACTTCTTTGCGATCGGGCACCGAGTGATCGTGTTCGTCATCCCGCACTTCGCGCACTTCCTCCTTCTTCGGACGTCTCTCGTGCAGCCCTAGTCCTGTGTGCTCCTGCTTCCTTCTTGAAGGCGTCGTCCCATCTATTCCTGAGCTACCTCGTCATCTCTTGCCAGTGCGGGGGGTCCAAATTGTAGAAATGTACCCCATCTGGTGTCCTGGAGCCTCACGACGTGTCCTGCCCATTTCCATTTTCAAGTCGGTGGCTCGTTGGGATACGTCTTCAAATTTGGTTATTTCCCTTGTCCTGGTGTTTGGTATTTTGTTTTGAAGGGATAATCCTAACACTTTTCTCTCCATCTTTCTTTGACAAACTTGAATGCTGTAACGTACGCCAAGCGCACAGATTGGTCTCGGTGTCTTACACAAAATTTCTTCCTACATTTCTTTGGTAACGCAATTATAAAGAAACGTATATATGTTTTAATAGGATTGTTTTTGTTAACAGGGATGAGGACGACATATTGGATATACAATACTGTCATTTCCCGTAACTATGTTTCTGGAACACAACTATGGTCCACAATACAACCATTCAAATTATGCACCCCATAACGTAGTACTTCGTTTATCTATATTTTTTCTGTACTGTAGTTTGAAGTCAAGTCACTGCAGCTATCTACGAACGATCTATGTTACTTCTACAATGTTCTTTGAATGGTTGTATCGTGGAACACAGATGTGTTCCAGAACCATAGTTATAGGAAGTGACGGTACCTAGTAATATGATCCGAAATAGGTATTTGATAATGACTTACGTTAATGTCATCTTCATCCGACTTCAACAATGTTCATTTTAATCAAGATTAGCCTAATATTACCGATGTAACTCTCATTTTCAATAATTATATCAGAATTTTCAACGTGAAAAAATTTGCTAAAACTTTGCTCAATATGAAGAAGGGTGAAAGAACACAATAAAACTTTCACAGACTTTATTAACCTCTCTTACATTTTCTCTGTTTTCTGCCCGACTTCTACAATCTGATATCAAAATATATTTTATGCCACATCTACATGGAGACTGTTGTTTTTCATAACACTTTATCGGTTAGAAAGTTCTTCTTTGCTGTACGCGTACGGCAAAAGCATTGTTAGATTCATTTTCCGTACGAATACCGCAGAGCTGTCATAGTAATATAATATATTATAATTAGACGTACTAAAAAGACAATATAGTATTACAAGGCCCTGACTCCTAGCGTACAAAAATCTCTGTGATTAAAATAGTCTGTGATTAATTAATAAGGTAATTAATTCACATATAATTTCTATGTAGGTGTGCCAAAAATATTGCACGTAACTAGTACTAAAGTGTCTTTCGCGCATTCGTTTCTAAATTCCGGACTCGGCTAACGTCTAGTCCGTAAACAGAAGTATCACTTTCTGTCTTAATTACTTAAATAATTATTCTTATACCATTGATGTGATGCAAATCTATTTTAGTACTGAGGATGTCTAACAGACATTTATTGTTGTTATTGTTTTCTAATCAATGTTCAAAGCATGAATTGAGCAGTCCGCCTATATCGGTGTCATCCGTTTTTCTGTAGATACATACCTATATGTACAATCGACTAATACTGTCACTGTAGTATAATTCCGATTGTACTAGCATTTGTAAGATTTATTTTGGAAAGATTGTTTAGAAGCCTACTAAAAAGACTGAACTTTTCCTAAACATATGCAACTGCTAAAATCCGCTTTTCCAACAACGTATTCCGTATTTTATTGCATTAGTTCTAATCTTAGTGACAGGATAATTATTTGAAGATACGTAGAAACAGGGTCTACTCGTAAATATCACAGGATATTAAAACCGTGGCCTATACTGGAGCTGACCTATCATAACTAAATTACAGACTCATAATGCAGGATAAACAAGAATTTGGATATGAAAATATGTATATCTTAAATTTGATGTACAGCATACCAACTGTTTCTACGAAAATAAAAATTAGAAATATACAAGTTAAATATGTAATTATAATTACTATTTATTGAATATCAGTGTGTGAAGGTACTAAATCAGTTGCACTATTCTGTCAATATATAAAAATCAATACTAATCATAAATAAAGAAGTTCCATTTTCCCATTCATATTTTTAACTGAACACGAGAAAGGAAGTCCGCACTTTTGGACACAATCTGTAGCTGTCATAGTGCCAAAGCAATATTGCTAAGAAATTACATTTTTTTGCTATTTTACGGATTCGTATGCCTACCATTGTAAAATAATAGACCTAATCGTGACACCACCATGTTTCAGTTGTGACATGTACATTTAGATGCAGATAGAATGTTCACGATATATTTGTTATTCTCGTACATTTTTCGAGTACAGACATTTATTTCGTTATACTTCTCAGTGCTCCTCTAAATTATTCCAATTTTCGAACATACAGTATAGGATAATATTACATTTTATTCTTATCTACACTGTCAACTTTCATACTCTCAAACTAAAATTACAGCAATTTTATCTGTGCATTTAACGTTGCTGTATTCTGCCATTATCTTTGAACTAAATTATGACTATGAGAATTATAAATATGGAAAGAATTTAAATCGTACTGAAACGAATTGTTCCTATTTTTCTCTTTATAATAAAGTCAGAGGTATTACAAAAATAAATACAATATGTGGTGGAAAAATGTATTCTCCCATGCTTTGTATAGTGCAAAACATTTACATATGGTTCGATAAATAGCAGTCTTCTCTGTTTAAACATATTTTAAATAACAAACCGAACTACTAGAGCTGTGGTTTTGGACGACATACATCCACGATCAAAACCCGGCGAGTCAAAATGAAGCTTGTGATAGAAAAATAAATGTTGCGGGAAAATATTTCGAGCATTTTACTATTTTCTCATAGTTTTGCATTTTCTCCAACCTAATGTCAGAAAATATTTAAATTTGTTCTCCTAGCATAATATAATATGTATTCGTGATCACTAAAGCGTTACAAAATTGTTCGAAGAAGTGTAACACACAAAGTGAAGTACACCATAAAATTAGGTTCACTTATTAATTAGGTTATTTTATATATTATTATTATTATTATTATTAATTGTAATTATTGTGTATAATTGTATTGTGTATTCTAATTTATTGTGAATATAATTGTATTGTGTATTATAATTTTATTGTTTATTGTTTATATTGTGTGTACCACTGCCACTGGGTACTTGTCCACTTGCAGTGTAAATAAATACATACATGCATAAGGCTTTCTCAGGATCGGGTACTAGATGGACCTATGCAATTGAGGTTGAATTGGCCGATTGTGCGCCCTATACAGAGGGAGTGAAAAAAACGGGTACAAACTCTGAAAGAGAGTTCCTCACACCAAAAATAGTTATGTAAACATATGAGTTATTGCATACAAAGATGACGTTCAACATATTTCGAGGTACAATCTAACTTAAGTTTATTATAGTACAAACGATTAATTACGGCAAATAATCTATTAATGTTATCGATACAAATCTATCTACTGATGTACACATTGTACCCTAGATGGTCATGCATTGCCAAGGAACCTTGTTTACAGTTCGTGATTAGTCTGTTTCGTACCTTTGACTTATACGGAGTTTTAGTTACATTTTCAGAATCTAATAATGGCAGGATATCCATTTAGTCAGAAGGTAAATAAGGAGAACCAATTCCATGACCTGCACGTTCGCCCAACCTCAATCCTTTGCAATTTTCATCTACGAGAACAATTAAAAGTCGTAGTTTATGCAGCGGGAATTCAAAATGCAAAGATATTTCACTAACATATTCTATACTTTTCTGAAACCATTCGAAGCAGTCCGTGCGTCTTTGAAAAAGTGCGACAGTCAATTATGCGACATAATCCATGCGTGCGTAAAAGCAGGCGGAGGATATTTTGAACATTTAATTTGAATTGTAGACTGAAAATAATTTGCACAAGTACTTTGTAAATGTAATTCGTTTCGATTGAAATATGGCTATGTTTCTATGTGGAGAAAGTGGAACATTTCCGAATTTTTTTTTCTTAGTTCAACAGAGGGGCGAAAGCAGCGGAGGCGGCCAGGAACATTTACGCCGTGCATGGAGACAATGCTGTCGGAGAGAGCACGGCAAGAATATGGTTTTCTACGAGGGCTATTCATAAAGTAACTTCCGTTTATTTTTTACAAACTTGTGAATGACGTAACAGAATTGGGTTACAATACGTTTGAAAGTATACACTCTAATTTATTTTTCCACATAGTTTCCAGTCACATTGAGACACTTGTCGTAGCTTTTGACGAGCTTTGAAATTCCGCAATCGTAGAATTCGGCCGCCTGCGACTGAAGCCAACCTACGACGCTGGTTTTCAACTCTTCGTCATCGTCAAAGCGCTTCGAGCCAAGCCACGTCTTCATGTGCATGAAGACATGGTAATTGCTAGGCGCAAAATGTGATGCTTTTCTCGATCAGATTGTGACAGGACATAAGACTTGGGTGCGGTATGTGAATGCAGAAACAAAGCTTCAATCAATGCAGTGGAGCCATACTCACTCGCCGAAAGAAACCCACAAAGTGTCGCCAAACACTTCCCACGACGAAACTCATGGCAACTGTTTTCTGGGACACAAAAGGAATTTTGCTAGTGGAGTTCTTGGAGAGGAATGCCACAATTAACGCTGACCGTTACTGTAACACATTAACAAACTTGAAAAGGGCCATTCAAAACAAACGTCGTGACATGTTGAACCCTGAGGTGATTTTCCTGCATGACAACGCCCGGCCGCATACAGCGCGACCAAACTGCAAGAGTTCAACTGGAAAGTAATGGATCATCCTCCCTGTAGCCCAGATTTTGCGCCTAGCGATTACCATCTCTTCTTGCACATGAAGACGTGGCTTGGCTCGAAGCGCTTTGAAGATGACGAAGAGTTGAAAACCAGCGTCGTAGGTTAGCTTCAGTCGCAGGCGGCCGAATTCTACGATTGCGGAATTTCAAAGCTCGTCAAACGCTACGACAAGTGTCTCGATGTGACTGGAAACTATGTGGAAAAATAAATTAGAGTGTATACTTTCAAACGTATTGTAACCCAATCCTGTAACGTCATTCACAGGTTTGAGAAAAATAAACGGAAGTTACTTTATGAATAGCCCTCGCAGTCTTAACGGGGGTAGTTATGACATTAGTGGCACTCCACGTTCAGGAAGACTTTCGGGGTTTGATGAAGACAGTTTAAACACATTAATCCACAAGATCTACGCCAGTGTGCTCGAGAACTGGCAAATGTGATAAACTGTGACCTTTCCACCATCGCGCGACATTTGCATTCAATAGACAAAGTTAAGCTAATGCTCTACGCCAAAACCACAAAAATCAGCGTGTGGCCGTATGTGCATCTTTGCTTGCTCGTCAACGATTGACTCGTTAAAAATATCGAACAGTCCTATCTAATATCGTTACTGGTGACGAGAAATGGTGTCTTTATGCTAACAAGGGGAAAAGAAAGGAATAGTTGAACCCTAAAAGAAGCAACTCCCCGTACAAAGGCCAGCGCGCAACAACAAAAGATAATGTTTTTCATCTGGTGGAACTGCAAGGGTGTGCTGTACTATGCTTCCCCGAGGTGCAACCACCACTGCCGACATTTATTGCCACCAACTGAGGCGTCCTGCACACGCAATCCAAGAAAAACGACCAACAAAACTGCGTGAATTGATGCTACACCACGATAATTCCGACCCGCATCCTGCTAACCTGACACAAGACACCATCCAGGAGTTGGGTTGGGAAGTCATTCCGCACCCCCCTTATTCACCTGATCTTGCGCCCTCAGATTTTCACATTTTCCGCTCTCCATTGAACTTCCTTTGAGGTTAAAAATGCGCTCCGAACATGGCTTGATGACTTCTTTAGCTCACAACCACGCTATTTCTACAGGTGTGGATTCGAAATACTACTCCAGCATTGGCAGACTATTGTAAATAGTGAAGGATACTATATTGTTGGGGATGAGCTTCTCTCTTATGTATATCTGATGTGTTTAATAAAGTTATAGAAATCGCTATGGAATTATGCACTAACCTAATAATATCACTAAAAACAGTCAATTTTTCATCCAAGTTTCATACAACAATATTTCTACTCTAAATTTTAAATTCAAATGGATAGTTGGTAAAGAAATGGTTCCCGACCAATGGACAAAATGCGAGTAGGCCTATATTATGAGTTACTTAAGATAATGTACCCATATAGTCTGACAGTGAAATTGATGGTAGAAAAAATGTCCTGTGCTTCATATCTGTTGAAGAAATATAAAGAAGGGATGGATAGTGACTCTCCTCTTATAATAAAACTACATTTTTGCAAGTGAAAAGTTCTTTAATTTTAATTTCGAAATTTCTTTTATGTGACTTTAGATTTCTATTTCTCTGGGTAAATTTCAAACGGATCATTTAGAGAATAAATTTGGACAGTGGAGGCAGGAAAGTAGTGGGTTTCATCCTATTTACGTTACAAAATTTTAGAATCTGTAAGAAACTTAAATTACTGAGTCTCCTTAAATTAAAATCAACATGCATTTCTTTTGGTGATTTCGAAAATTGTGATAAAGAAATTGATACCGATGGTGAAAAATATATGGACTCTCGTTTAAAAAGTCAGTTTTCTGATATAATTTCAGAATGTCAAGCGGTTGAAATTAATAGTGATTCAAATAGGATGGCTTTAATTAATCATAAATTGCAGGCTACACGGTTGCATATAACTAATGTAGTGCATCTTTTTACATTGGCAGCAAATAGTGATAAAATCAAAATTCTGAATATTAAATAAGAGTCTGAAACTTCACGCCCTATTAAAGAGGATCATAAACAATTTGCGTGTTTGTGCTGCAATGTTGCGTAGAACTACCCAATTTCTTTGTCATTTATCAAAAGCCACTGCCCAAAGAAAAGGTTGTTGTGAATGGGAAGCGAGTTTGCAAGAGATGCAAACGTGTTAAAATTATTAATCTTAAGCCTTAAAATAACATGCTCTTGTTTAAGTAAACATCATCATCATCATCATCCGTCACGAATTAGGCCTTTGTAGACCTGTTTCGGCCCCATCTAGCAGTCTTCTAAAGGGTCTTCCTAACCGTCGATGTCCTCTGGGTTAACATTGCATCATCATTTTGGGGATTCTTGAATTGTCCATTCGTTTTACATGGTGTAGCCAATTTAGTTTGTATCTGTTTATTTTTTCTTCTACTGACTCTACTTCTAATTGTTCCAATATTTCTTCATTCCTTTTTCGATTTAAAAGAGTATAAATAATTGATTAAATGGCGATCTTACTCGTGTTAATTATGTAAGCATGTGTGGCTTACAGCTGTTTCGGTGCTACATGACACCATTCTCAGAGCCTACTAGATCTCTGCGCTATCTCAACTTGGCTGCCTGTTGTGTGGGTGCGTTCGTGTGATGAGGAGTTGTGTCAAATAGTGTGTGTGTGTTCTGAAATTGATCTGTGTGTTGAGATTTGATTAGTGTGTGTTTTAGTCAAATTCTCAACACGTAGATCAATTTCAGAACACACACACTATTTGACACAACTCTTCGTCACACGAACGCACCCACACAACAAGGCAGCGAAGTTGAGATAGCGCCGAGATCTAGTAGGCTCTGAGGATGGTGTCAAGTAGCACCGAAACAGCTGTAAGCCACATATGCTTACATAATTAACACGAGTAAGATCGCCATTTAATCAATTATTTATATTCAAGTGTTAAAAGTAGTGTACGAAAGATTCAACATGGAATAAAAGAGTATATCCTGCAGTCCGTCTGAGAAATTTAATTTCCGTTGCTTTCGTTCTGCTCATATCTCTTTGCCTTAATGTCCAAACCTCACTTCCGTATAAAAGGGAGGGTAATGCTAGAGTATTATATATTTTTATTCTTGAGTATTTTTGTATTAATTTAGCTTTTATTGTATTATTTATTATTCCTAAAATTTGTGTAAATTTGATTATTTTCTTGTTCACATCTTTTTCATTTTGATAAGATATTTCACAACCCAGATAATTGAAATTTTGTACTTGTTCTAGGCATTGGTTATTGTGTATTACCTTACTTCTGATTGGATCTTGTCCCAAAAATGCCATTACTTTTGATTTTTGTGCTGAAATCTCCATCCCAAAATCTGATAATATTTCATTTAATCTATATAGTCCTCTTTGTAAGTTATCCTCTGAATTGGAAATTATAACTTCATAGTCTGCAAAGAGCAGAGTATTTAATGTTAAGGTACTGGTTATTATGATTCCTGATGCATAGATTTGGTTCCATTTAGAAATGATTTCATTCACGTAAATATTAAATAGTGTTGGAGATAATGGGCTACCTTGTCTAACTTCATTATTAACATATTTTCTTTCGAATATACGATTATTTATTTTGACACTTATTTTATTGTCAGTGTAGATTTCAATTATCTTTTGTAATAGTAGACATAATTTTAATAAATAATGAGTACTGGGTTAACATAAATAATTGATTATTCAGATCAGTAGGGTTTTGTATTCCTATCCAAATAAAGTGAATAGTCTCTCAGACAAAGGTTTAGTGTAAAGTGTCTTTCATTTTATAGTATTATTATTATTATTATTATTATTATTATTATTATTATTATTACTATTATTATTATCTATGAAAATTTGTCTCAACTCTTGAGATCTTCCTATGCCTTCGAGCAACGTAAAAGCTTCGCTTCAATAGTTTTAACCATGAATGAAAATATTGTGTAAACTATTGGAGTTCGACTGTGCTGTATTATCGAATCTCTCTCTTTTAATAAATCCCATATCGTGATTTTTAGTGAGAGACCGCCAATGTTAAAGCAGAAACATATGGAAATAATAAAGCTGAGATACTCCTAAGAACTTGCAATACTCTGAAGTCACGAGTTAAAAACTCGAAAGCTTTTGTTTATAAACGTGAAGATATTTTCCAATCGAACGCAGGAAATATGTACGGGGATTGAAGAAGATTTACAACCCCAAGCGAAATATGTATGGGAGTGGTCCCGCTATGGACGTGTAGCAATTTTTCATGTTTTTAGGACTGTTTGTGATGTATAGATCCTACATCTATTGAAGTTAGGGGTTGACGAGTGGTGGGGAGGGATAAAGTCTGCTTAGAGGTGGATATAGAGTAAGGGGGGAGCAGTAGACGGCCAGACTAGGCGCCTCGCCTGTGAGGAGACGAGAAAGTGAGACTGTCTAGGACCAACTCCGTCATCACATCATCATTTTTTTTATCACACAAGCACTTGAACATTCAGTGCACAGACAAAAAATTAGTACACCTGGACCACAAGCACAAGTCTGAAATTGATGTTATGTACAGTAGCCTATCTTGTTTCTGTGAGAATCCTTAGAATACTGCAATATAACAATTAATGTTCGTTTATTGTTTACTTACTAACGCCATCTCATCTATTTTTAAAGGCTTGGACTCTAAAGTTGTTGTCGTGTTACAACGTCCATGACTCACACTACTTTATAACAAGACATCATTTGTTGTGATTTAAATCCTAAAGCAATTTGGCATGGATTGGAAAGACAGGAGGTTGTTCAGTAACCTTTATATGAAACAACGAATCAAAGTCAGGATAGGAGAAGAAATGTCAGAAGGAAGCGAAATAAAGAAAGGAGTATGTCAAGGATGTCCTTTATCATCTACTCTTTTCAACATCTACTTAGTGGTATTAGTGAACAACTGTTTTCAGAATATGGAAGGAGTGATAGTAGAAGGAAGAAAAGTAAAGTGCATAAGATTTGCTGATGATACAGCATTGTTAGCAGAAGAGGAGATGATAGTAAGGGATATGCTTTTTTATTTTAGTAGGTTATTTTACGACGCTTTATCAACAGCTTAGGTTATTTAGCGTCTGAATGAGATGAAGGTGATAATGCCGGTGAAATGAGTCCGGGGTCCAGCACCGAAAGTAACCCGGCATTTGCTCATATTAGGTTGAGAGAAAACCTCGGAAAAAATCTCAACCAGATAACTTGCCCCGACCGGGAATCGAACCCGGGCCACCTGGTTTCGCGGCCAGACACGCTGACCGTTACTCCACAGGCGTGGACGTGATATGCTACTGAAGCTAAATGACAGCTGTGAGCAGTATGGAATGAAGATAAATGACAAGACGAAAATCATAGTCATAGGAAGAAAAGTAAAGAAGGTAAACTTACGAATTCTAAATGAGGCAGTACAGCAAGTGGACAGCTTCAAATACTTCGGGTGTACTATAAGCAGTAACATGAGCTGCTGACAAGAACTTAAAAGGAGAATAGCAATGGCAAAGGAAGCTTTTAATAGAAAAAGGAGCATCTTCTGCGGACTTCTGGAAAAAGAACGAACGAAGAGACTAGTGAAGTGCTTTGTATGGAGTGTAGCATTATATGGAGCAGAAACGTGGACATTACGACGCAGTGAAGAGAAACGAATAGAAGCATTTGAAATTTGGATATGGAGAAGATGGAGCGTGTGAAATGGACAGACAGAATAAGAAACGATACTATGTTGGAAAGAGTGGATGAAGAAAGAATGATGCTGAAACTGATGAGTAAGAAGAAAAGGAATTGGCTCGGTCAGTGGTTGAGTAGAAACTGCCTTCTGAATGATGCACTGGAAGGAATGGTGCACAGGAGTATAACAATTTATCAGATAATAGATGTCATTATGATATATGGATCATATGCGGAGACTAAGAGGATAGCAGAAAATAGGAAAGACTGGAGAATGCTGAGTTTCCAGTGAAAGGCCTGCCCTTGGACAGAACACTATGAATGAATGAATGAATTTGATTTAAATATCAGCATTGTCACGTTCCTACGATAGATTAATTTAACTGTAGTGGGTGGACACATAAGCACTGCTTTATGCGTCTTTCCAATATATCTCTTGTCTGCCAGTTGAGACGTTTTTGAACTATTCAATATACTAGTGATTTCCAATGGACCACATGTGGTCCGTCAGAAGCCTAGTTCTAGCAAACATTAATGGGCAGGAAAAGAAATCCAACCAGTTGATGCAGTTATGCAAAATAAAATTGTTTCGAAAAATATGAAGTAGGTAGAAAGAAATCTTCAGATATTTTTCCAAATATATTTCTCGGCACAATTTATTTGAAAAACATTCTAACACCCTCATTTTAAAAACAATATTGCTAGGATAAACCAAGGTATGTAGTTTGTGATTCTACTGTAAATCTATAACATTCATGGCTCAATAGAACTTCAAAGTCGTTTAATGACATTACTCTTTATGGGCAAAATGTGCGAATTAATTTTCCAAATTCAAGATTCTTGCAATGTAAATTTTGAAAAATATTTGCGTTCACACACTATGTGAATGAAGCTTTTCTCACATAAGTAATATATAAAATTGTTACAAAAATTGATTATAACAGTTACTTTCAAGATGCTTTAAGATTATTCACCACCTCTCACACCCCAACGTAGATGAGATCTTCTGTGAACATTGTGATCCTTTTCTTTAGTTAATTAAATATATTATCACATATATTATTAAAGACAGCATTTCTTTGTAAATTCATGTTTTTATGTAAACTTGCTACACTTTCAAATTCTGTAAATATCTGCTTCAAGGGTTGAGTCAATTGAGTTATATTTTTCCGTGTATATTTGCATGTTTTGGCATCTTAAGGGATAAGTACATACACAATGCATGTTTCATTTAAGATTGTGGATTTAATAAAGTATATTTAGTTATGTAAATACATATTTCCTAATAAAGCTAATATTAATTATATTTTGCATAAAACCTCTACATTTGGTGGTAGAAAAGGATAGCCTAACAAGTAAGTAAGTTAGACACATAAAAACATTTAATTTAATTGACCTAAAACAGAAACAATTCTTTCTCAAGCATTTCAGTATAAAATATTATTTCCGTCTCTGACTCTCGTCCAAGCACTAAAATTATCTTTCCTTTTTGCCACTTGTAATGTTTTTATACGTAACATTCAAATAGCTATATCTCCACACACATTGAAAATTAGACACATATTTGTATGAACATTTTTTTTTTTTTGCTTAATCAGTTCATGCTACCTCACCCTAAAATATTTGCTACTCTTCCTGAAACACTCTGTATATTTCAAGTGGCCCTTGAAGAAAAGTAATTGAACAACACTGCATTATACAGTCCTATCACTACAGTATTAGGGTTGTAACTGAAACTAATTCTACGCAAAGTGTAGTTCACTTTGAGAACGTGCGCAATGAGAAAAGATAACCTACTGAGCGAGGCGATAATACTGCCATACGCATAACTTGTTCTGTGTCAGAGAAAAATTTTATTCAGCAAAGTTTTCTGAGGCTGAGGCGTCCAATAGGAATACACTTTGTAAAATATTAAACAAATTCAAACTACGGCATCAATATTGGACAAGAAATTAAATCCAAACATCACATTTTAAGAGGAAAAGGTTAATGATCTACAATTATGTGCTCAATTAGAACAATCGCCAATAAAATCTCTCTCAAAGCTGGCCAAGAAGTAGGAATACGTACGCTATACAACCGCAACCCATAAGTCACGAAAAGTCGATGAAAATGTCCCAACAGAAATCTATATAAATTATAAAAGTCCCGATTTTATAGTTCATTGTGAATAATCAAGGTAAATAAGATTTTAAGGTCAAAAGTTTTTAAAATAATTTGTCAGAATGTGAAGTAAACTGTTTCAAGAAAGAAAGTATAACGTTTTATAATGTGTATTATGCCTGTGTTTGAAAAATGGGTGGCATATTTTGAAAATGTAAATTTTTTTAAGAGGATGATTTTCGACGTGATTCCTCAGTGGGAAAACATTGAAAAGTCTGCCGATTTATTTTTAATACAGGACATCAGATTTATTATTATTATTATTATTATTATTATTATTATTATTATTATTATTATTATTATTATTATTATTATTTGCCCAGTCAGTATACTTCAAACAATGTGCAAAGAAAATTATAATGCTTTTCACGCGACTTGGTTCATATCATGTCTCATCTCCTTTGTGGCTATAATATTTTGTCTGGATGACTGCAATATTTAACTTAGAAAAACTAACAGTGACTGAATCTTGACATTACAAGTAGACTTAAGAGTGAATGACTGGTATTGTTCTGGTCGGCTGAAAAGCCGCTACCTCCTTGAACTAAGTCGCATGGAAATGGATATAGTTGGCAAGGAAGTTGCCAGTTACAAAATTAAGCAAGCTGATGGTTTTCGTTTTTTTCGGTCGTACAAATATCCCGAGCATTTTCCAGAACTACTGAAATTAGCTTACTTTCATTTTTACATTCCTAGCCATAATGCCAATATTGAGAAGATATTATTCCCTCATGAACACTTAGTTGTCTAATGAACGAAATAGATTAAACATATAATCGATTGAAGTAATCTTGTTATTACCAGAGCTAGGGAGTTGGTACCAAAACTATTAAGTTGTGTGAGCTTGGATTATATCTCTACCGAATGGAAATATTAAAGCAACTCTCAACGTTAGTGAATCAGAACAACAAACACGTACAACAGGTGGTAACCAAACATGTGCTCCATTCGTCCACGGCCTTAGAAAAAGCAAATAATTAGCGAATAATGTAAAAAACAATAATTTGTAATTATGAACTTCGTAAATCCCAATCTAAAATAATTTATCCATACATATAAAATAACATACAAAGTATACAATTATGATTCTGGTTTCATAATAACAAATAATAATGAACATTTTCATTAGGGCGTCAAGTCAAATTGTAAGGTATGTAAACTTCTCTCCTTTGGTACTGAACAAAACCCCTTTGTCACAAAATACGGAGTACTGTAACTGCATCACTGATGGAAGAATAATTTAACCCCTTTAACACAAGAAAAAAGTAATTGTGAAGAGTTGAAACCTGTACGTATCCCAGTTTAGTGAAATCATACTTAACCCTCTTTACACGAGCACCGATTATAGTCCTTTTATGTTCAGAAAAAAATAAAAACAATATTTTTACTCTGAAAATATTGGTTCTACGTCACAAGGCGTTATTGGAGAAAATCTGAAACACGTATGATAGGGGAAGGTGTTGTACCTTGGGTCATTTTTACATCTAATTTCTAATTTTACCATATTATGATTATTAGGTTGTCCAAATTATAAAATAAGATGACGCTACTCTTTGAGATATCATTGGTAATCTTTATTTACGAATTTAATTACTCTTATAATTTTTATATTCAATTAAATGTATACAAGTATAATGGACCAAGGTACAACATGAGGTTGTACCTTGGGCCACCCGATGTTGCACCTTGGGTCACATTATAAATTTAGCCTACAAGAAAAGAAACAAGTCTACAAATTGTGGATAAACATAAATATGACTGCAAAGTGTAGGCCACATATCTAAAAATCACGAAACTTCTGGAATATAATAGGAAACAAATTAAAGGTACAATTCCTTTGCAACATGTTCATGCAATAATGTATTTTAAGCAGATAACAAACACAAAATCGATCTACTTAACATCATAACTACTGAAATCAACTGCGAATTGTAGTTGGGAAATTTGTCTCTTAGATTAACCTTGTTGGTAGGGAGGTGGTAGCTTCATGATTAAGCCACATGTCGCCAGCTTTTTTCTCGATTTTCCAGTTCTCTGGAATAGCCAAATTATTTTCATATCCATACTGATATGCAAGTTTCAGAACTTCATTTCTATTTAGATCGTAATGTAGCCTTGCTGCCTGTTTCAAATACTGTACGAATTCAATCTCTTGTGGCAAAGTAAACGCTTTCTTCACATCATTGTTAGCTCTGTACACAAACTCATTTTCATTAGAATCCTGCATATTTTTTAAGTGCCTAGACAACGTAGTTTTCGAAATATCAAAATTTTTGGCAGCATTTCGCACTTTAGTTCCATTTGTTAACACATCCTTTATAGCCATACGAAGTGCTTCTACATCTACTTTTTCCCGCTTTTTTCCATTCTTGCTTCTTGGCATGGTTTTATAAAAAATAAAAGTATGACGATATAATATTTCCAACATATTGAGCAATAAACTATATTAAATTAACTAATAATTTATAATGATTTGCACACTTCTGCTCATCATCAGTTCGATGTTGTACAACGCTTCAAGTGGACCGAGGTACAACTAATGCTCATTGTGAACTGAACATCATATTTCAAAAGTTAGGTTATATTCTAACAATAACCTAATATACCATTCGGACAAGAAAGAAACAAAGATCTTACCTTACTATTGGAAATGTCTTGAATTATAACACAGCCCCGTAAAAAAACAAAGAACACACTACAAACAAAATACTTTCTGAAATCAAAAACAAATTTCTTCACAAAGAAAGCAAACCACTGTATCTGAAGATCACCAAGCATTGTAAGAGGACTCTTGTGTACAAATATGTAACTTGATTGTAATACTTCATTTTTCAAAACACAGAGAAATGATGAATGACCCAAGATACAACTGACCCAAGGTACAACACCTTCCCCTACAGTATTTCATACTATCATCAGATGAACAACAACTTTGTCAATCCAATGGTGTATCCCGTACGTTACACATAGTACGTCACACAAAAAAATAAACACACTCGCACAAAAAAATAAACACATTCGCACACAGTATTAAACCCATAATTGTTTTCAAGAATTTTTTTTTTTTCATTTCTATTGTAATAACAGCTAGGAAGTTCGTATCGTAATTCCGATGTTGAACTTGGACTGTAACGCAACCGAATGCATAGCAGCACGAGACGTCAAATTTAACGAAGAATAAACCGGAAAGAAATTAACGTGTTACACACTCCTGTTTGCGTAATTATTTAGTAACAGATGAGTTTACTTTTTTGGAATCATGCATAATATTAACATTACGTAAATAATACAATAATAACAGAATAGCTCACTTTGTTCAGAACTAGAGATGGGAACGATATATCGGTTTTTACAAAATACCGATATTTTCGTTTCGATATATCGACATATTGGTATCGAAATTTTGATTCAATATATCGTATAAATTTATCGTTTTTTTTTTTTTGTATTTGGTTTTGTTTTTGTGGAATTATTATGAACAACAAAATACACACTATTTAACTCCGATAATTCTCTGAGAGATGGCGTTAATGAAAGTGGGCAGTTTCATAATTGTGCAACCTTGAAATATCCATTCCAATGAATGCCTTCCTCTGATTGGCTGGTCTGGAAGTCGAATTGAAACTGTTTAATATGCAGTACCAAATTCAAAATGCAACGTATGCGAACGTGAGACTGAGACGGGAGGTTTATCTACTACTGTTTTAGTATTAATGTTCTCCAAGCCAGGAGCTACTGCCACTCTGAAAAGGAACCGTCTGACTTCAAAACTTTTATTTCTATATTTTGAAATGGAAAGGGAAACAAGGATAGGCTATAATACTGGTTTGAGATTTGTTTACGGCTAGGATTTCTACGCACAACCTAGTACTGACATTGTTTTCTTATATATTTTATTACATAAAAATTCTATTCTCATCATCAACATGATCATCATCATCATCATGCTCATTATCATCATCAT
This sequence comes from Periplaneta americana, assembly GCF_040183065.1. Taxonomy (NCBI): domain Eukaryota; kingdom Metazoa; phylum Arthropoda; class Insecta; order Blattodea; family Blattidae; genus Periplaneta; species Periplaneta americana. The sequence continues at coordinate 93,809,445 of NC_091123.1, forward strand.
CATCATCATCACCATCATCACCACCATTGATGTTTGGAATGTTGGAGTGTAACAATAACTTGCAATGGGAACTTACTATAGAAGGATTGTATCAAATCAATTGTGAAGTTTGGTAAAACTTGTACCATTCTAAATATTGTTTTCTTGCATTTAAAAAGAAATACAGATACTGTTTACTGACATTTAAAAATGAATACAAGAACTGTTTACTTACATTAAAAAATGATTACGTTGTTAGCTACAAAAGAGCATTATGTTTGTATCCTGGATTGAATCCTATATTGTTGTTTATTGTTAGTAAAATAACATGTACAAATATAGTCTTAAATCTTCCTTGAAGGAGTAAAAACTCGTGCTCAGGGAGTTATCTAAACACATACTTAACACAAACAAAGATAATTATTTGATACAATGTGGATCAAGAAAAAAAAATAGAATAATTGAATTGTGGATTGGAATAAACTGATGGGAATCCTAAAGAACTGGCGTGGATTGGGAAGAGAAAAGGCTTTTCAGTAACCTATAAATGAAACAACGAGTCAAAAGGAGAAGAAATTTAATGTCAGAATCAAGTGAAATAGGGAGAAGAGTACAACAAGGATGCCCTTTATCACCTACACTCTTCAACATCTATTTGGAGGATTTAGTGAAGAACTGTTTTCAGAATATGGGAAGAGTGATAGTAGAAGGAAGAAGAAAGAAGATTTGCTGTTATGGCGTTGTTAGATAATACTAAGGGATAAGCTACTGGAGCTAAATGACTGCTGTGAGCAGTATGGAATGAAGATAAATGTCAACAAGACGAAAACCATGATCATAGAAAAAAAGTAAAGAAGGTAAACTTGCGAATTCTAAATGAAGCAGTAGAGTAAGTGGACAGCTTCAAATACTTAGGGTGACCTTCCATTGGGCAGAACACTATGAATGAATGAATGAATGAATTAATTAATGTTTCAGTATCAAATACTGACCCATATAGATTTCACTCAACTCCTTCCTATTGTATCATTTAAGCTCACCTTACCTCCACCATAATTTTGATTTAGGTTAGGAACTACATAATAATTATGGTATTGAAAATATGTTGTTTATTGTTACAATTTTACATTTAATCTTTTTACTGTTATGTTAATTTCAATGCTAAAAGGAATACGCTATTAAAATTTAAGTAAGTTTATTGTAATAAATGTACACCTGCAAATATAATAACATTAGTAACTATTAATTTACTAACGGAATAGCCATATATCGTTTATCGTTTCGATATACCGATATATTTTCTACAATATACATCGTTTATCGAAATTAGATTTGCAATATATTGCAATATCAATATATCGGTATTTAAATTAACAACTTTCTTAAAACTATTCACGACTCTATACAACTCCACAGAATGTCACTATGTGTTGTTTGTATTGTTAACATACTGTGTATCATCTGTAGCGAGCGGGAGGAGAGCGAAGCGTAGGTGAGATCTATACTCCTCGCTGTAATCAACTGAAATCTGCTGTTTTTGTACGAACTTCCTACTTATGATTATTACAGTATAACATGAAAAACTTCAGTTGCAGTGAATTTTTGACAATATTAAGGAAAATAAAAGTCTGTGGCATGTATAAGAAAGTCAGAAAAGTATGATTGGTATGTAAAAATAAGGTATTTTTTTATATTTGTACATAGGCTATTATTTATTATAGCCTACCATTAATCTCTTTAAATTTTATCCAACATCACTCCCGAAAAACTGTCTTTTTTCACTTATATATATATGACAACCCTACACTTATACAGGGACATCATTTTATTTTTTACTAACATTTTTAATATCAACCTGGCTATACCTTTGGGTTAATGGTTGAGAACCGGAAACTCCGCTTGCTACCCCCTTCCACGACTGGAGTTCGATGATAAAAAATACAAACAAATAACTTCACTACCTATAGGAGGGAAGAAGAGTAGTTCATCCATTTACGTAAACTAGGAAATATCGCAATTTTGAGTTTGATAATTTTTATTACGTTTTTGTTTAATCAAAATACAGTACTGTATTAACAATAAGTGATTTTACTCACGAACTGAGTTATCCATGCGAACGTATTCATTATGCAGTGTAGGCTAGGCCTATATATACTGTCTACAGCACATTAACGTACAATATAGAGAATGAAGTTAAAAAGAAAAATAATCATAATATGGATATTTAAACACATTTTTGAAAATGGAGGCCGTTCATTTCGACACAGGCTTCAGTTCTTTTGTTCATACTAGCGCACTATAGATTATTGCATCTAATTCCAATTACCAGTTTCGTCCTTCGTACTAGTAACTCATGTTGATATAATTCTGTACCAAGTCTATAAAAGAGTACCTTACGTACTGCAAATTCAATCTTCATTTCCGCCCGACCAGCACAGATAAAATTACTCAGGCATGCTACTGTCCGTCCACGTGGTTATGTCGCAGGATCGTAGAAAGGAGGAAAATCACGTGACAATTACTTAATGAGGCCCTTTTATTTTAAACAGTTGTATAATATTACGTAGACGTCCAATTAATTCCTAACAGAAATTAATGTTTTCAGAAAAGAGCTAAGACAGCCCAACCGTTAGCCTTTACAGTGGGGCGAGCAGGAGCAGGTGGGGGAAATCGGGATGCGACGTAGGCAAACGGACGACAGTACCTGTGTGAAAATATGATTCAGTATTGAAAGTTTTCGTCACTGGAAAACGCGAACATATTTCTGGAACGTACTATACTCACTAACTCAGTACTGCTTACCATATGCGGCCTTGGTTCTGTGTGGAGGACAGTTGGAACTTCATTAGTAGAAGTGATGGGAGTGAAGTACATTCAAAAACTCAGATACAATAAAAATTGAAGTAAAAAATAAAATGATGTCCCTGTACTTAGGGATTCGTAGAAGAGAACACAGTTTTACAACTGTTTTCTTCTATCTGTAAATGATGGTGTTTAGACCTACAATTGCTGATTTTAGTAACGGAGCGTGGTTCAACTTGCATGATCGACGAGTACCCGATAAAATCGCTTCATACAAACTTTAAGGGGACACTTCTGTGAGTTTTAAAACTTTTACAATTTTCATCCAAAATTCATTAATTTTAAACTACATAAATATACCTACAATTTTATCATCTGCACAAAATGTTGTGTCATTAGGGCTAATAGTTTCGAAATGATACTTTTTAAATGTATTTTATATTGACGTCACTAAAAGGCTCCTTGCGTCACAATTTTTACAATTTTTAATTCATATTAGCTCAAAAGCTTGAAAATAGTCATGGGAACATAAATTAATTAGCTTTTTGAGCTCGGTCTAAATAGAGAGCCACAATAAATTTTTAAATAGATTTTCTTAATTTTTCACCTTTATTTCACCATAGTGTCCCCTTAACCACAAAATAAACCTCTACATTCACAATCAGTAGCAATCTAAGCAATGCCCCTTGCAATCGTAGCTGTAAACGCTGCCATTCAGCCTTAGCACTCCAATTCATAGAACTGTGATCAAAAGTATAAATTGTAAGTTAAAGCGATTTGAATAAATTGAAGTCTCTATAAAATTGTCACTAAATACCATAGATGCGGTATGAAAGCTAAACACTTAGTGAGACCTATGTGTTTAAACATGATGTGTGATATAATAAAGTTTTATCAATGTTATGCAAATCTAGCTTTCTGGTAGAAGCTCCCTGTGAAGCAGGCTTGAATAATTTCTAGGGAAAAATTGTTTCGGGACCGGGTATCGATCCCGGGACCCTTATCACTGTTGTATGATTTGCTTATAAATGCAGCTGTGTAGCCTAAAATGTAAACTAAAATCATCCTATTTGAATCACTAATTTCAATCGCTTGACATCTGTCATTTTGTCCGTCTGTGTAAAGCGATTTCTTTTACACTGTTTGAAGGATTTTATTTGTATTTCCTATTTACGAGTCAGTGTACCAGGAAATGATGCACATGAAATACAGTAAGAAGTTTTTGGTGTAATCAAGAGACATCAGTGTACCTATGCGTGGCTGCTGAGCGAGGTAATGAAGCTCGAATGTAATAATGTGGTTATACAACATAAATAGCAATGCAACTTTAAACATGAGGAACTAAATAGTTTTGAATAGACTTGGCTCTGTCGGGACGTAAAATGTCCCTACGTTTGCATTTTGTAATGATTAATTGCATTTTTAATATTTTTCGGAAACAGAATAATTACATTATTTTAAAAAGTTGAAACCAGATGCTTTTGAATGGATTTGGCAGACCGCACTGCTTCTACTGGGCCATCCATATATCTCGGATCCGGAGCTGCGTGAAGTGTCTCAGCCGACAACAGCAACGCGTTTGTTGGGGCAGGAAAGAGGAGAGGTCTAAGGGGATAACTGATTTATTCAACGTTTTGCAACGCAGCTTTTTCTGTGTTTCAGTGAGAGCAACACGTGAAGTGAAGTGAGAGTAATGTCAAATAATAGGCCTAATTATTCTATTCCACATCGGGTGTTTATTTACGATTCCTATGTCCGTACAGAAGCCACTCGTGCTGTCAGGAGATTATTTTAAGAGAATACTTCGAGTCCCAAGTCGTGGGACGTTTCATAGATAAGTTAATAAATTTCGTAAACGGGAAGTGTTCTTGATAAGAAACAAAGAAGGCGATGTGCAATGCTCACAGAAGAAACTCTTGAGGACAACGCTCTCTTTAGACTCAAATGCATTCTACTAAATAGGTGGAGCAATGTAACACTTGTGCAAAGAATATTTTAATTGGAATATTGGACTGTTTGCATAAATATGGCTTCTAGAGAAAGTATATTTTACTGCATTTAGTTTGCTTTGCATTTAAAAGCAAATGTATAAGCAAGAATAAAACCCATTAAATAAATCACAAAACAAAAATCGGACTTAAATAAAAAACTAAAGATAATATACAATGAAAAAAGGTAAAAGCCGAATTTCTCCATACATTTTAACCTATTCCCAACGTATTGGTACAATACCACGTTTTTGTTGTGATAAATTAATATATTTAGCTTGAAAAGGATTTTTACCCTTGTCATTAAATTATTTTTTTTTTCGGACTGTGCTTCAAATATATTGCTTGTTGTTTACTTAACTGTCCGAAGACAGGTCTGAACCTCATAAGTGGTACCAACATGGCACCACTTATGAGACAACTAGGCCAGGAGATAATGGGGTAGGTGCCAGTTCTTTTCTCCCTCCATTGTATACATCCCCAAGCTACATATTACACTAATCAGACTTCTTTCTCTGACACATATCGTCAAGTGAGATGTATTGCTTGATAATAGATATACATATCGGCCAGAACCTCAATCAGAGGTATCAATTATATTGGGAAGAAAGAATGGCGTTGCAGAATGTTGCTGTTCTCGCTTGACGCTGTAGTTATCATCGTTTGGAACTGGTAGACATTATGCACTTTCTAAGGCTCGATAAATACAAGGTCCTTTTTGTCCTTTTTGTCCTTTCGTCCTTTTTGTCCTTTCGCAGCAAGCAGACGAAACCTCAATGCGATGTGATATAGGCTATATTAACGATGTTTCTGTTCGTTTCATCCAGTACATCAATGTAAATACGATGAAACATAAAGCAGAAAGCAGATTGCGTTTATGAAAGTCCATTAATGACGAAAATATTGACCAAAAACTAGAAAAAATGACTTAAAAATGACATATAGTTTTAAAAATGACCTAAACCCAAACAATGACAAAAATCACGACGTCATAAATGATATTTATAAACAAACGAGCAATATCACCGATACAAGGAAAAAAAGATGACATGTTATCAGAATCCGGGCCCTGCTCATAATATATTGTTACAATTATGATACACAAATCAGGGTCATAATTCAGTGTTTACAAATTCTATATTCCAATAATGGACATGCAATTAGTATGCACATGTGCAATGACCTGTCGAAAGGTTTTTAGACGTCATGTCTAAACGTCTCCTCCCTTACAGCAGCAACTAACTACACATAGGTCACACAAAGTGTTGAAATGCATTTTGAGTTGCACAATACGGGAAATGTTTCTGCATTAATTTCTAAACTTAAACTTACACGTATAAATAATGAAACTCTGACTATGTAAATGTTAATGAATCAATAACAAATTTATGTCCAATTTAAAACAACCAATTGCAAAAAAAAAACAAACAAACAAACAAACAAACAAACAAAGAAACAAAAAATAAAAATTACATTTTCGACAGTTTCCCTGTTTGCTTCAGGTTACCAGTTCACTATAGTGTCAGAATCTTTCCATTGAAGCCGCATTCGTCCACATCTGAAATAGGTAAGTGGTTTAAAAGTGTTAGTATGAATAAAGAACATAGAGTAGAAACTTTGGTGCTTATTGCTGCGTCAAGCTCATCGGGTGACAACTTCCAGTGAAGTCCGTGAATCTGACGAAGGTGAACTGTGTGTACATACAGAAAGTATGATTATAATTATATTTGAATTAAGTTATAAAGTGATAAGGACTGTCCACGACTACAGTGTGTTTTTTGTGACGATGACATACTTGCTAACAGTAGTGTCAATTAGAAACTAGACACCCTACCTATGTAGCCTAGGCCTAAATAATCTTATGATGAAGGATGAGTGGAACGGAGAAAAATTCTCTCCGGTAACGGGATTTGAATCCGGATTTTCAGCTCTACGTGCTGATGCTCTATCCACTAAGCCAGATCGGATTCCCATCTTGATATCGGATTGAATCCTCTCAGTTTAAGTTCCACCTCTTGGGTTCCCTCTAGTGGCCTACCCTCATGCACTGCGTCATAGATGTATGACAGTGGCACAATGTCCACACATGTGTAGAGGTGCACATGAGTGACTAAGTGGCCCATGAGGGTCCTAAATTGCAAGAATCGCAGCACATCATTGCAATCGTGGATAAATTACGTAACGCATTGAATGTTTGGAGAAACTTTCACGGAAAGGTCAATTTATCACCATTGTCCGACAATATGGTCTACTGTCGGATTAACGACATTTCAGATTATTTCGTAAATGTCACTTTAGAAATAGTTCGTTGCAGTCATTTTTTGCTAGTCAACTTGACGAAACGACTGATTTTGCCAAGTTTGCCATTTGTCTCTTTTGTCAAGAATATTAAAAAGGAATGAGTAGAAGAAGAGCTTATATTCAGCAGAATATGAAATGACAAACTATCGGCTAAGATATGTTTAAGTTAACTCACCAATACTTCCGCGGAAATGCAATTAACTGGACTAGCTGTGTAGGTATTTGTTCAGATAACGCGAAATTTATCTCAGAGACTTATGCTGGATTTGTTTTCCGAGTGAAATTAATAACGCCAAACGTTTCTTGGACAGTTTACTGAGTTAATAGACAAACATTTTACTTCCAATTTCATGCCCGAAGAGTTGGAAACTGTGCTAGATGAAGCAGTTAAAATAGTTAAATTTTCACTGCAAATTTCCGCAATTTTGCAGCGCTTTATTAGGATATTGAAAGAATTTATAACCCGTTATTGTCTCACATTAAAGTAAGTCGGTTATCTCGAGGTAGAATTCCACATTTCATTAATTTAAACAGGAAGGTTTTCTCCATCTTTCTAATCATTCTTTTCCCAAAACTAAGTGCATGCAAGATCAAGCGTGGCTCCAGACTTAGATTCATATGGCAGATACTTTCTCAGAAATTAAAAGCCTAAATTTGTTTCATCGGAAATCACATATTAACGTTTATGTTGTGCAAAACGGTATCGAAGCGTTCATAACAAAATAACTGTTGGAAACATGTGCTTTGATACCCTTCACGAATTCCTGGTAGAAAATCAGCTTCCTTTCCAAGAAAGTGTTAAAACGTGGTTATAAAACATTTCAAAGGACTTCAGACAATATTCCTTTACTGTGTCCAATAATAACAACTGGATTCACTAAGATTTGGACCCTTGCAGATTAAGTGTAAGTAAGAAATGGAAACTCCTTAAAATTTCTACTTATTTTGAATTACAGAGAACTTACAAGTCGTTATTTAGAGAAGGGGTTCCCAGTGTCAGCAAAAAATCCGTTGAAATTTCTTTACCATTTTCTTTCTCATATTTATAAAAAAATTTTTCATTATTCAAAATAAATATATTCATAAAAGACTCAGAGTTGAAAGAAACTCGAGACATTATTTACTTTAGTTTTTTATTTCATTGGGTTATTTTACGACGCTGTATCAACATCTCAGGTTATTTGGCGTTTGAATGAAATGAAGGTGATAATGCCGGTGAAATGAATCCGGGATCCAGCACCGTTAGTTACCCAGCATTTGCTCGTATTGGGTTGAGGGAAAACACCGGAAAAACCTCAACCAAGTAACTTGCCCCGACCGGGATTCAAATCCGGGCCACCTGGTTTCGCGGCCAGACGCGCTGACCGTTACCCGTGGACTTATTTACTTTATGTGGTTTGTGATTTTAAAGCACCGTGCCATCCAAAGCAAGCCTTTCCTTGTCATTTAAGTAGCATTATGAGGCTAGTGACTATTAAAACTTGTAAGTTAAGAAAGAGATTTAAATTTTAAACTACGCATTAATATGAAATGTTACAGAACATTTTTCCATAGAAAGTAGTCCAGTAATGTCAAAGCAATAAATTTCAGTTTTACATGAAATTTAAGACAACATGATATGATAATATTTTGATAATGAAGATAGCAGAAATTACTCATGTACTGTACTATTCAACTTATTTAACTTAATTTTTAATTTTCAAATAAATGAAAAATATTTGGCTTTGTAATAATAATAATAATAATAATAATAATAATAATAATAATAATAATAATAATATTTTGTTTCATTTTACCTAGCAAAGTTAAGGCCTCCCGAAATATCTATCCTAACCATGGTAAATTTAAATTATTTTAATTCTTAAAGACATTAAAGTTTTTGATTCCCATTAATACCCAAATTTCCTAAAAACAAACCGCCTCTAAAATTGTGTGCGTTGTTTTATGTCTTTCCCGCTCAACTCAGATCTTGTAAAAGGGGTTCGTAAGTCGAGAGAGTTTGCGAAATACTGATCTGCTGTTCATATTGTCTTTTAATTCGAAATCGGAAAATTGAAATCTGCCAGACGAGTGAATTCTATCAGATATCATCCCTTCAAAAGAAAAGTGAAGCTAGGTATAATACAGATAACCATATTTCTCAAAAGAGAAATTAAATTTTCATACAGAAGAATCAGAGGCCTTTTTTACGACAACTTTCCCTGCTTTTATCCTTGAAGGCGTATGACATTTAAGAGTTTTGTAACGATTTAATCAAAAATAATATAGAAGTTATGTCAGTTGCTGCTTAAGGTCTGACTAATCCGTAATAGTTATTTACGTTACAAAATCGTTTGGTAGATCTTAACATGCGAGCATGGAATTTAACTAAACGAGCGATAGCCAGTTTACTTATCCATTTACGGTCTTACTAATAAAAACTCTATATACAGACGTTTAACTGTCTTATACTTATACAATGAGTAGCTCATTTATACGTCGTGTGTAAATTCCTTACTAATAATCACTACATACGTCGCGTATAACAGTAGAACTGTTACACAGCTACGTCATAGTTTCGTCATTACTTCGTTACGAAAAATAATAGAATATCTGAGGTTCTCTATTCCATCCGGTAGAGCGCTCTAGTGTGGCGTGTTAAGTATCGATAGTACAACTGGCTCTAATCGATTACCATACTATATTTTGGTCAAAGAGTACAAGCTACAGCAATATTATTCTAATTATTCTGTGCTCTTTGGTTTGTTCTTCTTTGGTTACTAGGCAACCATCATCATAAAAGGACAGTCGATACGAACAGCTGTTAGAGGGGCGGCCATTTTTTTCTCTATATACAACGCTTAAACAAAGGGTTTCGTGTATATAACTACTGCAAAGCAATTCCAATTGTATAGTTGCAGGCTGTTTATACGTCCATCGCTTCTGCATGGTTTATTAGTAAAGTTTTCTGTCTCAACTCTGCATAAGTCTAGTATAAAAACTATACACGGTTTATTAGTAAGACTGTTAGTATGTTGAGTTCTTATAACGGTCCTGTATTGTACAACGATTTATGGTATTTTGAATGGTATATCTTAAGAGAAAATAAATTAATAATTGCGTTTTGCATGTTGTTGGAACAGAAATTATTATGAGAGTATTTTATTAATATATTTGGATGCTGCCGTCCTACAAGTCCAGTCAGAAAATATTATATAACTATAAAATATAGTTGTTCCTTGAAATGTTCTTCTGAGGTATTTCATGAAGTTTTTCTATGGTGAGATGTAATATTTTCTGTTACCGTCTCTAGTGGAGAAAATTATGATTAGTTAATTCAGAAGTATAGTAGGACCCAGATTTTCCGGACTTCGATTATCCGGCCTTCCGTATTATCTGGATCACAATTTTTTTAATTACAGTAGTGTACATATATATAGTACTGAACAATGACAAGGTTTTTTAAAGTCAATTACATACTGTAATGCATTATGAATAAAAAATCGTTTATTATGTAAATGTGAATAACGTCTTTCTGCATTACTGGGTCCGACCTTTCCCCATTTTAGATTGCAGGATTAAAACCATATAGCGCTCTTACTTCCTTATTGTCCGGATTTTTCGTATCCGGATTTCCCTCGGCCCGTATGGTCCGGATAATCGGGACTCTACTTTATATAGAATCTTAAGAAACTAGTGATTATTTTCTGAATTTATCGTTAAGTTATACTATTGGTCTCGTTGTGGATAGCTGTTCGCACAAGAAAGCAGTATTATTAAAAACGGTGTTTGAAAATAGTATATAACATTGTGTTTTACATTATGTGATACACAAAATGTAATCTGGCAGTAAAAGGAACTATATCATGGGAACAACAGAACATACTTAAGTCAATGTTGTAAAACAGAACTAAATATTCATTCTTACGCTTTCAAATATCCACGAAAACCAGACTCTGTTTAACCAATTTATGACAAAAGTACAACACAAGATGAACATTTGATATTCATTTGCAAAATAACCTAAATGACAATTCCTTGCCAGGAATCGATCTGGATTAAGTAGGGTTATGAAACAGCGTTCCTCTAGTTACATGCAATATACTATTCCCAAGGAATATACACCTTACACTACACGAACCGGGTGGACGACGTGTGTTGTATAAACAAGTTATGACAGGGAGTGATGACATAGTGGCGTAATTTGCGGTCTTGTTTATTTTCCCCGAGGGTATAAATATTCCAGGTTGAACGAAAATCTCTTCGTTTTTCTTGGATAATTTCCAAGGAAAAAGTCCGTGGCGTTGTCCATGAAGTTCTCCCTCTCTTTATAACAGGGTTTATATTCTCATCGTCTGTTTAAAAGAATAATAGCTCCTTTCGTCAAGTCTACGTGCATTTAAATCACGGCCAAGTTCAAGATAGCACGTGAATAGTTTGCTTTTGTAGTCCGCACTCTAGAAATCGTACTAAAATCTGCATATTTCTAAAATTGTAACACTTCACAATCTTAGTAATAGACACTGCACTGCGCAAAACATGGTCCTCTCACTCTAAAGTGACACATATTCTTTGCATATGCTTATGGCTTCCTGTCCTTCTTACAATTGTTGTTATTCTCAACTGGTTTTACGCTCTCACCCTCCTTATTGTGACTGTTCTCTTTAACCTTCAGACTCTTTGTTGTTTTCCTCCCTTCTTTGTTCTTTAACAATAGGCCAATAGTAGGTTATTCCAATTTATGCTTTCGGTGACTTATACCCCTGAACACATACATATCAGATTCGCCATTTCCATGTTATGAAATGACAACATATAAAAGAGAACAATATTAGGATCTTCAATATCGAAAATGAATTTTTGGTAACGATCGCTAGATGGAAGTACTACTGCAAGTTATTAGTACAATACTATTCCATCAGGATTATAACGTGACTTCTTTTGCATTTGCTAGATGGCAGCACAGTGGAATTGATAAAAGTTGTCTTGAAAGTGCATTAATCTGACCAATCTGTTATAAGTGATCAGGGCTTATACGATGGACCCAGTTTTCTCTTCAAAGTTTCAGCTTTCTTCCTGGACACCTCTTTTCTTTAGGATGGCTGTCTCTGAACAATTTTTAGTAGTTTCCAAATCCAAAACCCATTATGCTATATGTGAGAATCTCTTCACGTTCCTATAATTTCAGAGCTTTAATACAATTCTGTGAATAGATCTCTTGTATTTTTAATAACTAAAGCTTTGTAATCGTCCCGTAGATAATCTAGCCCTCTAAAAATAATTATAATTTAGTAATTTTCGTTCCTATTACTATATTGTAAGAATGATTACTTCATATCTAGATTACTATGTGATAATTGAAATATATATTAATATAAAGCTTTTAGCTTTGTGAGAAAGGCCTTCACAGAATTTTATTCTGAGGAGCAAACTAAGATTTCTCATGCAATCTACACATTCCTACAATGAAAAAGTAATATCACTGCAACAGTGCTGAAGAACATAATTATGTCCTGCATTCTAGTTTGGTCTTGTATTCTAAAAGAAATGTATCAGAATATTCTATAAGTCACATGCCGATCTTTTCCTGAAGTAATTACGTATTCACGCATTCAAAATTCAAAATTTTCTTATGAGGAACGACAATAAAAACGAGTCCTTGGTAACTGTTTTAGGCGTATATGTATACTTGTATATTAAGGTTCTCATTCCATAACATTTATCACATTGCATAGCTCTTACATTAGGATTAAAATTATTTGAGATGTGGAACAAGGTCAAGAGTTAACTTTTTTCTTTTTGGCGAGATGAGATGGGGCCGAAGACTTTCCATGTAATCAGCCGAAGCGAGAATCTTACCCAAGTCCGAGTGCAGCTCCAGATCAGTAGGCAAGCGAGTCTGCCGACTGAACTACGCTGGTGGCTCTACAAAGAGAAATATCTCGTCACCATCTGCGATCGAAGCCGAGACATTCCTCTCCGTACCCAGTTGTTCTAACGAAGACCGCCTGGTCAGTCATATATATTTTTCCCTTGAAATTATTCAAATCTGCTTTACAGGAAGCTTTACCTGAAAGATTAGATTTGCATAATATAGACGTCACTGTGTACGTTAACAGAAAACCACAATTTCAAGTCACACAGAGTTTGTGTGCACTCGATGTGGGTCTCTGGCGTTTCGTCAGCCCACGCGAGTTGTGTGGATATAAAGGGAAAAGTTGAGACGGTGTCGGGTAGAGTTCCCGGGTAGCTCAGTTGGCAGAGCGCTGGTACGTTCAACCAGAGGTCCCGGGATCGATACCCGGCCCGGGAACAATTTTTCCCTTGAAATTATTCAAAGAGAATCTTGTGCGGACCTCTGGAAAAAGTAACTAAGGAAGAGACTAGCGAAGTGTTTTGTGCGGAGTTTGGCATTGTATGGCGCAGAAACATGGACATCACGACGAAGTGAAGAGAAACAACTGGAAACATTTGACATGTAGCTATGGAGAAGTATGAATCGTATGAAATGGGCAGACAAAATAAGAAATGAAGCTATGCTAGAAATAGTGGGTGAGGAAAGAATAATTCTGAATATGATCAGAAGGAGCAAAGAAAATGGATGGACTACTTATTAAGAAGAAACTGCATACAGAAGGATGAACTGGAAGGAATGGTGAACGGGAAAAATTCTTAGAGAGGAGGAGATATCAGATGATGGACAACATCAAGATATTATATGGATCGCAAGCGGAGATGGAAAGGAAGGCGGAAAAGAGTGAAGATTGGAGAATGCTGGGTTTGCAATGAAGGATCTGCCCTCGAGCAGAAAACTATGAATGAATGAATACTAAACATATGAATGTATCAGATCGGTTATAGCCTACCTGCTAAGAATACTGCTACAGTTACCGAATAAGAGGTTGGTAAACATTTGAGAAAAAACAATTTCTAATGAAAAAACTATTAACTTTCCACCAATATAATACAGTTTTTGTTACATACAACATGAGCTATTCGCTGTGAAGATCTGCAAGACTAATTCACTTCCACCCAACTATTTATTCCTAGTAATTTCATTGACCAGAGACAAAATCTAACAATTTGTGTTGTTGGTTTCCAAATGGATAAATATTATTGAATTGAAAAGCGAGTTCTAAGAATATTGGGAATAATATGCTGTAGCAGACTTACAGGAGATTGCACTATAACGCCGCAGGTCTGTCGCCGATTGGCACGATCCATTGTTTGCATTTTTCTGTACTCCATGAAAGTGACCTTATGAATTCGTGTCGACAGGTCTCCTGGGACTAAACTGGGTCATTTCGTCTATGGCTGAACTTTGAGACTAAGTATTATTGTTGTCATAGGGGGAGAGAGATTTTCTGTACAGCATGGTTCTACAGAATTCACTCGAACTTCAATACACGTAGGTATGTATAAACCCAATATCACCAGTATTTAGCCTAATTGTAACTAGTTTATAAAGGAATCATGTTATTAATTTGTCATCTAGTTTAAGTAAGTATATAAGTTCTATAATCCTCTGGCTTATACTTATTTTTCTGTTTCAATTTTGTCTTACAGCCATTCCAGTTGTTAGGGATGATACATTTCTACTATTTTCAAACTCTATATATTGAAAATTAAATCACTTTTACCAACTTTTATTATTAGAATCAGTTTAGAAGATCAGTATTATTTTACAGAAAAAAGTTGTTGAATAAAATTTATTATTATTACATAAAATAAAGACAATGTTCCGTCACGGATGCTAGAAATTTGTAAACTCACTTCAAACCTTATTAAGAAAAAGTGTAAAACTCAGGTCTCTGCCTCAATCTAAAAGTTTCTCATAGTGTCCATGTAAAAGCTATGCAAATCTTATGGAATCCAATTAGTTCACAAATAATCGGTAAATATTGTATAGTTGTTTCTTCCATGTCACGGATGTTACACACATGTTGTCAAGGATGTTACACATGAGTTAATGTCTCTAGTTTTTCCAGTTTCTAAACAACTGTGATATTTCTAAGTCAAAATATACACTTTAACTGTAAAATTAATAATTGTTATTAACCCAAAGTACTGAAAATAAATGGCAGAAACAGTATAGTACAGAGTAAAAGGGTCCTTTATCCTGGAGCTCTGGAATTAACGGTGCAGACTCTCAAAATATTTCTTCAACAATAGCTCCTCGAAAAATATATATTAACCGCTAATCTCTCTATGAATAAGTGCTGCAAATTTTAGAAAACAAAACAGTACCTACGAGTATTACTCAGCCAGGACCACTTAGAGCCAATGTCCAAAAAACTTGTTAATATTTTCCTTTTGAAAATAAAACATTACAATATTTAATTTTATAGTCTTATCTATGTCTTACAATAATGGCTGCTTAGGTAGGCCTATACTTATAACTTTCTTTTGTATTAACATTATATTACTATAATGTATTTCCTTTTTATCCTCTGGTTGAGTGAAACAGGAGTCCTCACGGTCTTAACTCTATCAAAAAAGTAAAGCATTATGATTATTATTATTATTATTATTATTATTATTATTATTATTATTATTATTATTATTTAATCTAGCAGAGCTAAGGCCAGTAGGTCTTCTCATCCGCCCAGCCAGACTCTAATTGTAATTGAATACAATTGGCTTACAGTAGTTATTACATTAATGTATGTTAAGAGCCATAGTGGGTCATACATTAAAATCTGAGGAAAGAAGGGTTAAAATCAAGTTACTACCATAATTCAATGAAACATACAGCAAATAATATTAAGTATGCACATTAAGGGGAGTCTGTATGTCTATCCCAGCAATGTAAATTTCATCTAATTTAGGTGCACTTTTCTCAGGACTTACATAAGATACACATTTGAAATTTTTAGGGGTTATTCTTCAAGTATTATTGTAAAATTACGGTCTTTATCTTTTAGTACTCTGCTTTACATTGCTGGGATGACAGTACAGATTCCACTTAAAAGTAAATGATATGTCAATCTTAATTAAACTATGGTAGTCACCTAACTTTAACCCGTGTTTTTCCCATTTTTAGTAAATTGCGCTTGGCCCACTATGGCTCTGAAGCCTTTCATATAGACAGTAAAACAACATGAAAGTGAATAATGAATGTAAAAGTAAATAATGAAAGTTAGGTAAGTAATGTTAGTGAGACAATAATAAACACTGGTAATGAATAATAATAATAATAATAATAATAATAATAATAATAATAATAATAATAATAATAATGAAATACTTATTTTGTAATATATAACCATTAAACACTGAGAAACTTGAAACAGCTATTATTGTTAACAAGAATTGTTTGAAAAATATTTCGTTAGTCTATTCTTAAATTGGTTTGATGTCTGACAGTCTCTGACATTACTCGGTAGGGACTTCCAAAGTAGAGGAACAGCCACAGTGAAAGAAGATGAATATGAAGATGTTCGGTGGGAGGTAATGGATAATACTGAGGAGTGTTATGATCGTGATATGCCAATTAATCCATCTAATGTAATAGAATCTATGCGTATACCCACCTTTATTTTTCTGAATGTTATATTATTTTGTTTTAGATCGTAAAGGTTGTGAAGTATTCAGCCATTCAGAAATATTATTAAGTTTAAGTGTGTCTACCTCTCGTTTGTTTAAATGTTTCATTATTTTATAAAGAATTGGACATCATGTTATAAATCACTGATACGTTTAGGGGAGAGTCGGGTAGTATCGGACATCGGGTAGTATCGGACAGAGCGTTTCTTTCATCTACCACCATATGGTAGTACCTGAATGACATGGTTACGTTTCTCTATACGACATCACAGAAACGTAACCATGTCAATCATGTACTATCATCGTGTGGTAGATGAAAGAAACTCACTGTCCGATATTACCCGATGTCCGATACTACCCGACTCTCCCCTAATTCAACTTCGTCTTCGTAATTTCCTCGTTTCTCTTTTCACAAGGGAACTTAGTCTGTTATATTCAATTTTATGTTCATCAGACTTAGTGTCTCAAAATTTTAAATAAGCTACCTTTTAAGTTCTTTATAACAGAGCCAGTATCATTATTACACATAGGGGAGAGTCGGGTTGTATCGGACATCGGGTAGTATCGGACAGTGCGTTTCTTTCATCTATCACCATATGGTAGTACCTGAATGACATGGTTACGTTTCTCTATGCGAAATCACAGAAATGTAACCATGTCAATCAGGTACTATAATCGTGTGGTAGATGAAAGAAACTCACTGTCCGATATTACCCGATGTCCGATACTACCCGACTCTCCCCTACGTAATCCAAATTTCTTCTTTATTTTATTCCTTCTTTTTTAATTGGTTTATTTTACGACCCTTTATCAACTTCTATGGTTATTTAGCGTCTGAGTGCGATGATGATAATGCCAGGGAAATAAGTCCAGGATCCGGAGCCGAAATTTACTCAGCATTTAGTATTTAGTATTTATTGCTACATAGGCTACAATACAAAATAAATACATATTGTGGACGTAGCGCACATCCGTTTGAACAATCTCGTGTTCGAGGACCGTTCCTATAAATAAATAGCTATTTTATACTAAATGAAACATAACATAACTTATCCCAACCAGGATTTGAACTCGAGCCCGCTCGTTTCACCAGCTGGCTACGGACTGGAAGGTCCGGGTTCCGATCCCGGGTGGTGACGGGATTTTCTCATTGCCAAACTTGCAGAACTGCCTCGAAGTTCACTCAGTCTCCTATGAAATTGAATACCGGGTCCTTACCGTGGGTGAAAGACGGTCGAACCGTGGTATCGACCACATCACCTCATTCTAGTGCCGAGATCAATGAATGCGTGGATGTCTGCAGTACCTCCATGAATGGCATGTACGGGACAGTCTTATCTTTACCTTACCGCTCGTACACGGTCAGACATGCTAACTGTTACTCCACAGCGATGGACTGTATTCCTTCTCCTCAATGATTCATTTGATGATTAATTATATATTTTTTTCAAGTCTTCCCACTTCGTATTGATATTTAAGCTTATTACTCGCTGGTCTAAATGATCTTATAAATACTTTATTTTTCCTTTCTCTTTTAAAAAATATATCATGCTTACAGATACACCTTGTTTTTTTTAATTATTTAACGACGCTGTATCAACTACGAGGTTATTTAGCGTCGATGAGATTGATGATAGCGAGATGGTATTTGGCTAGAAGAGGCCGAGGATTCGCCTTAGATTACCTGACATTCACCTTACGGTTGGGGAAAACCTCGGAAAATACCCAACCATGTAATCAGCCCAAGCGGAGATCGAACCCGCACCCGAGCGCAACTTCAGACCGGCAGGCAAGTGCCTTAACCGAATGAGCCACGCCGGTGGCTACCCCTTGTTTTGGCAGCCATTTTTAAAAGTATGCAAAATTTAAATAGTATCCTGCATTCTTTGTTGTTTAACTGCATTTTTCTTGGTTTTTACTTTTTGTATTTTAGCCCATGTGCATAACCTGTATCTTCTACAAATTTTTTAGTCGTGACTTTTTTTCTTTTGCATTTGAGCTGCAAAAAAGAACAATATTTTTTTCGAGCAAAAATAGTTTAAACATTCTATATTAATATGACAGTCTGAACATAATAGTAAAATTTAATAAGCTATTTCTTTATGGGCAGATAAAAAAAAATTGAATTAACATTTTTATGAAACACGTTCAAATATGTACAAAATATTACAAATTGAGCTGGAAAATTGTATGTATGCTACAGGGCGAGCAATATAAACCTTTGCCATTTTAATTACTGACAACTAGTGACCAAAGAAAAGCACACTCACAGGTGCAATCACTTCTGAACTGAATAGTAGCTACAGAAGAACCGTTTTTTTTTTCACAGTAAATAGAATTACCTTCCATCTGCATCCAAACATAGTAATTGTGTACGTCGCACATATTCTGTGACGTTTTCCGAAATGTATCCTAGTGAATATATTATTGATTTCATTCCTGATGTTCTTTCGGAGTTGAACAAGTGTACGCTGTCTATTCCTACACATTGTCTTTCATGTTGCTCAATAGATATAAATCTGTTGGGTCAGGTGACCTGTATGCTTGCAACCGGGATTTCTACTCTGTTCCCTGACATGTCCATATGAATAGCTACCTCTTGGCTTAATCGGCGCAACGATTTATTTGGTGAGTTAAGTAAACTTTCTCGAATATCGTCCACACAAACTTGAGGCATTACAGGCCTATGTTCTTCACTTTCTCTAGGAAAACAGCCACTTGTCTCCAGCTTTCTCACTATCGACAAAATTATTGGCTTGGTTGGAACATTGCGCACATGGAATTCTGTTCGAAATACCAGTTGTGTTAGGGAGTTCGCAAGTACAGTATATATTTTCAGCCCAAAAACACGCTGTCAAAGTGAGTACTGAATGTTTGAGTTATTACGGCGAACTAATCACTACTCTCAATAATAGTCAATATCAATATCAACAATGGACAACAATCGTGCCAGGGGTACCAATATAAATTTCCCCAGAATTACAGAGATTGTAATATTCAATTTCAAGTTTAAACTAACTCCCAAAGAGAAATTATAACTCATTAAATTGGTAAAGGTTTACATAGATATGTCAAATAATGTGGAGTAAAAGATGAAAACTGTAGGTCCAATATTTTACATTTTTCACATTTCACTTCAGTATAACTTTAAGTGTTTATTTTCTTATATGTTGGTTCTCACTTTCACGTTTTTGTATCTCTTCCAAAGTTGCATTTTAGTTAAGAGTATACAAAGGTCAGAGTATATGTTATAAATAACTGCTATAAACTCTGGTATCTAGTACTTCTTATTTACTAAAATATAACCAATTATGCTTCTTGTCCTCTACACGACCAAGTATACGTATGTAATGTGTATATCCTGTTGTTGGAAGAAAGAATCCGTCGACTCCAATTTATTTAATGCATTAAAATTTCTCAGTAACTTTCTGTTTTCATTCAAAACAGTCTCGCCATCGTTCCCAATAATATTTGGTATAAATATTATACCAATTATTTCATTAAAATCACCTCCCATTAATAAATAGTCATTCTTGTTTATAGAATCTCTGTATTTCTGAACACATTTTCTTGACAGCATTACGCTTAGCAAACACTAGTACATTTATTTGTAATAAACATGATGTTCTGACTAATTATATTCAATATATAAACAGCATAATGCACTTTCTACAACCACATTTCATAAAGAGTAAAAGACATTGTTCACTAATTAAAATTTATGAGAGATATTAATAAATAAATTGAGTAATTGGAGAAATTTCTCTTTTATAAAATTCTTTACTGAACTTTGTTCTTGTTAACAACAAATTTCGCTTCGACTATCGTCATCCACAATAATTGAGAATTATATTTCCTTCCCTGATAATGGAGCTGACGTGTAGCTGAGAAATATAGGTGAAACAGTACTAACAGTCCAAACTCTCAGGTCACATTGTGCTCCGGGAAAATTTGAATAATACTAAAGCATACAGATAATGGAGCTCCGTATATGGATTAAATCGCAACAATAATTGAATATATATTATGTAGGTACCTATTTAAATTATGTACTCAAGAAAAATGACAAGTAATCAAAATTATAATGCACGTAATTTATTGTCAGGTGGGTTTCAATTTGTGAGATCATTCTGTTCATATAATATTTGGCAGAATTTTTTTCACATTTTATGGCTTATTGCTTTTATTCGGAATCATAACGAAGATACCCTCCAAAGTTTGAGGTATAGATGAAGGTGGCTTGTCGCTTGCCGCCATAACTTCGTAGGTCTTAGACTCATCTTTAAATATGTTGATTCTAGTTACCGCCCAAAGGACTTTAGATAGGCCCATTTCCTGGTTAGTGTGTACGTTTATATGTTGAGATTGTTCTTTAGATGTCGCAGATTTCTGTGGATACACATTTCTGTCCGCTGCTCCGGTAGTTTCTTGCACTCGAGAACTTCTTCGTCTTGATTCGTAGAATATTTTGTTCGGACAAGTTTCTGCACAATGACGGAAATGGACATCCATTAATCTGTCGTTTGAATGA
Organism: Periplaneta americana; assembly: GCF_040183065.1. Taxonomy (NCBI): domain Eukaryota; kingdom Metazoa; phylum Arthropoda; class Insecta; order Blattodea; family Blattidae; genus Periplaneta; species Periplaneta americana. Next base: position 93,830,571 of record NC_091123.1, read on the forward strand.
CTTGTTGAGACGAAGGGACGAGAAATTCTTGCGTACAGAGGACACAAATGTTGTTTTGAATGACATACAGGTTCTTCTAAGTCGTCATGCAGACCACAGAACCCACTGTCTGGACAACGGCTGGGAAACCGTGTTTCCTTCAATGGTGGCAGTTTCTTGTTGTCCAATCCAAAACTACATACGTAAGAATGTTGTCTACAACTACAAAGTACACTGTCTTGTCTATTGACCATTCTAGCATCGCCACAACGAATAATTCTTTTGCGTCCTCCAAGATGTTCATACTTCACTCCTAGTTCGTTCCTTTTTAGTCTCGAAAATTTCACACATTTTTGGGAACATTTCCTGATATCAGTTTTACTGGAGATCTTCGGTGGATATAGGCCTACCATAATGTCTCCTTTGTCAGTAACTAAAATAGGAAATTCTTTCTTACTTTCCATAGTTGAAATGTCACCCACATTTTCACTTTCTATGCCTAAGATAACTTCTTCATTTTCAGTAGTTGATGGACGTATTAATCCGTCGTCTGTTTTATCACTGGCTGGAGATTTGCTTTCTTCTTCAACATCGCTGATTGCAGAAGATCCGTGATCATATATTTTCAAAAGACTATCTGTCATAGAACTAAACTTTTCTTTACTTTTCATAGTTGAAACGTCGTCCATAGTTGAAATGTCACCCACATTTTCACTTTCTATGCCAAAGATAACTTCTTCATTTTCAGTAGTTGATGGACGTATTAATCCGTCGTCTGTTTTATCACTGGCTGGAGATTTGCTTTCTTCTTCAACATCGCTGGTTGCAGAAGATCCATGATCATATATTTTCAAAAGACTATCTGTCATAGAACTAAACTTTTCTTTTCTTTTCATAGCTGAAACAACGTCTACATTTTCACTTTCTACAGCAAATGGAACTTCTACTTTATTTTCACTAGTTGATGGACGTATTAATTTATCATCTGTTTTACCACTGGCTGAAGATTTATTTTTGTCTTCAATATCGCTGATTGTAGAAGATCCGTAATCATATATTGCCACAATACTATCTGACATAGACGTAAACTTGTCTGAAAAAGATTTTGAATCCTCTTGCGCCAGAGAGTCTGTAATTATGGTAGATTTATCTGAAATAGAAATATGTTCAGCTAGTGAGTCTGTCATGTATGTAGACTTATCTGAAAAAACTAATGAAGGTTCTTTTGGAACTAATGATTTCGTTATTGATGTAGATTTTGTAGAGAGATCAATAGATGGTTCTCCTGGTAATGTACTAGTGATAGAAGTACTCTTTGTGGAATATATTAATGATGGTTCTCTTTCCATGGATGTAGCTTTACTTGCCACTTCTATTGAAGGTTCTTTTGGAACTAATGATTCCGTTATTGATGTAGATTTTGTAGAGAACTCAATAGATGGTTCTCCTGGTAGTGTACTAGTGATAGAAGTACTCTTTGTGGAATATATTAATGACGGTTCTCTTTCCATGGATGTAGCTTTACTTGCCACTTCTATTGAAGGTTCTTTTGGAACTAATGATTCCGTTATTGAAGTAGATTTTGTAGAGAAATCAATAGATGGTTCTCCTGGTAGTGTACTAGTGACAGAAGTACTCTTTGTGGAATATATTAATGACGGTTTCCTTTCAATGGATGTAGCTTTACTTGCCACTTCTATTGAAGGTTCTTTTGGAACTAATGATTCCGTTATTGAAGTAGATTTTGTAGAGAAATCAATAGATGGTTCTCCTGGTAGTGTACTAGTGATAGAAGTACTCTTTGTGGAATATATTAATGACGGTTCTCTTTCCATGGATGTAGCTTTACTTGCCACTTCTATTGAAGGTTCTTTTGGAACTAATGATTCCGTTATTGAAGTAGATTTTATAGAGAAATCAATAGATGGTTCTCCTGGTAGTGTACTAGTGATAGAAGTACTCTTTGTGGAATATATTAATGACGGTTCCCTTTCAGTGGATGTAGCTATACTTGCCACTTCTATTGAAGGTTCTTTACTTATGAGAGAATCCGTAATCGACGTACTTTTTGTAGAAAATGTTATTGATGGTTCCTTAGGGAACATGTCTGTAATGGACGTTTCTTTACTTGCGGTAGGTATTGCTTGCTCTCTAAGAAGAGTATCTGTTATCGAGGTTGATTTAATCGAAAGAGATATTGGAGTTCCTCCAGGTAGAGAACTAGTAATAGATGTACTTTGTTCTACCACTGGCGCCAGAGAGCCTGTAATTATGGTAGATTTATCCGAAACAGAAATAAGTTCGGCTAGTGAGTCTGTCATGTATGTAGACTTATCTGAAAAAACTAATGAAGGTTCTTTTGGAACTAATGATTCCGTTATTGACGTAGATTTTGTAGAGAAATCAATAGACGGTTCTCCTGGTAGTGTACTAGTGATAGAAGTACTCTTTGTGGAATATACTAGTGACGGTTCTCTTTCAACGGATGTAGCTTTACTTGCCAATTCTACTGAAGGTTCTTTACTTATGAGAGAATCCGTTATCGATGTATCTTTTGTAGAAAATGTTATTGATGGTTCCTTAGGGAACATGTCTGTGATGGACGTTTCCTTACTTGCGGTAGGTATTGCTTGCTCCCTAAGAAGAGTATCTGTTATCGAGGTTGATTTAATCGAAAGAGATATTGGAGTTCCTCCAGGTAGAGAACTAGTAATAGATGTACTTTGTTCTGCTATAGATATTTTCTTTAAGAATTCTTCCTTTTCTAGAGATGGCTCTGTATATAATGATCTTGATTTTCCACTCGTTGCATCTTCTTTTTCTACAGGCAATTCTGAATACAATACGATTGTTGATTTTATACTCGTATTATCCGATATTTTCTCTGTGATTTCTACTTTTTCTGTAGATGGTTCTATAGACAATGATCTTGATTTTCTGGTCGTTGTATCAGATGTTAACTCTATTGTGTCTTCTTTTTCTACAGACGGTTCTGAAGACAATTTGAGTATTGATGTTCTACTAGTATTAACAGACATTTTCTCTATCAGTTCTTCTTCATTGACAGGTTGTTCTGAAGGCATTGAGTGTATTGATTTACTACTCGTAATATCAGACATATTCGCTAAATTTTCTTCTTTCTCTGCAGATTGTTCTGAAGGCAATGAAAGTGTTGACTTTATACGTCTAGTATGAGACAACAATACTCCAGATAATGCTCCAAGATCGGAACGTCTATGTTCTTTCTCGTTAGAAATATTATACAATTCTACTTGAGTATTTCTCTCAGAACTGCCCTTATATGAATCATCGGCATCAGTTTCTTCTCTCATTTTTTGTTGCTTCAGCAGTATTACTATTTCCTCTTCTTTTTCCCTCCCTGACATCACCTGAAAGTTGAATATGAATCCAAAGAAGCAATCAAATATATAAATTCCTATATACAAATATGTTTCAAACAATTGTCAATATTTACTATTACTTCATCAAAATCGAGATCAAAAACACACTGAGATAGACAAGCGAGAGTTCATAGCTGTAATTGTTTTTATCTATAATAATAATAAATCTGTAGCCGAAATTTTTCTGGTAATTTTCGATTTTCCAAAAAATAATTGGTCCTAACATATATAATTAACCACCCTGAAACCGAAAATCGCTTTTTTGAAATATTTGTTTGTTTGTCTGTCTGGATGTTTGTTACCTTTTCACGCGATAATGGCTGAACCGATTTATATGAAAATTGGAATATAAATTAAGTTCGTTGTAACTTAGATTTTAGGCTATATGGCATTCAAAATACTTTATTTAAAAGGGGGTTATAAGGGGGCCTGAATTAAATAAATCGAAATATCTCGCTTATTATTGATTTTTATAAAAAATGTTACATAACAGAAGTTTCTTTAAAAATGATTTCCGATAAGGTTTATTCTTTACACAATTTTGATAGGACTGATATTTAATGAGATAAATGAGTTTTAAAATTAAAATAACGCCATCTAGACGGTGCAATGAAATAAGAACAAATGACTGCGTCTATAAGGGGCCTTGGACAACAACAATCGAAAGCTATTAACATAGCCTACAGAGAATGTTTCTGTGTTTGTATGAAGTAATATCGGAAGCTAAATTAACCGATTTGTATAATTAATTATTATTCCACCATTGCAAAGTGTAGTTTCTCTAGATGGACATAATGCTATAATGTTATTACAGTAACTTCTGAGTAAATCGAGGACAGGTAAGATTAAAATAGCTTCTTATGCACAGAAAATTTGATAGGCTATTTTGTACATTCGTTTTCTGTATTTCTTAAAATAATATTTATGTACACACTCATTTTAATCTCAGAGAATTAACGAACGAGAGTGTATTGATTTAGAATGCAGTAATATTACGTTAGCTTAACAATCCATTATTGTAGAATTCAAATTTTAACTATGCTCAATTGAATCGTGTTAAAATATATATGCAATAAATGCAATGCAAAAAAAATTGGGTAATGAGCCAAGCAGACTATGTTGCGCTGTTGTAAAAGTTGTTCCTTCTGAGATTCAAGAGCCCCCACAACAAATTAAAAACTTACTTATCGGAGTACATCCGTTATCAACGCACTTTTTATATAATATAATATAATATAATATAATATAATATAATATAATATAATATAATATAATATAATATAATATAATATAATATAATATAATATAATATAATATAATATAATATAATATAATATAATATATTATAATATAATATAATATAATATAATATAATATAATATAATATAATATAATATATACTAATAATAAATATGTAACCGAAATTTTTCTGGTAACTTTCGCTTTTCCAAAAATTATTGGAGTTAACATGTATAATTATTCATCCTGAGACAGCAAATCGCTTTTTTTTAATTTTTGTTTGTATGTCTGTCTGTCTGTCTGGATGTTTGTTATCTTTTCACGCGATAATGGCTGAACGGATTTCGATGAAAATTGAAATATAAATTAGGTTCGTTGTAATTTAGATTTTAGGCTATATGGCATTCAAAATACTTCATTTAACGGGGTCTGAATTAGATAAATCGAAATATCTGGCTTATTATTGCTTTTTTTGTGAAAAATGTTACATAACAAAAGTTTCTTTAAAAATGATTTCTATGCAAAATTTAGATAGGACTGATATTTAAGGATATACAAGACTTTTAGAATAACAATACAATACATTTTCACCGCCGCCTCAGATTGTAGCGTTGTTGTTCCTGCAGTAATTCCTATGTGCAAAATATAAAATTTTTGAGTAGGAAGAAAAAACACATTTATTCATTCCATGGCAATGGTACATAGGAGATCGTGAATTCTTACATTTTCGAAAGAAAGGAATATAATTACATATCACTGTTTATGCTGTTTCACTATTTAAGTTATTTGAAGGGTTCAGAACCATAGTGGGCCAAGCGCCATTTACTGAAGACGTAGAAAACAATGGTTAAAATTAAGTTATTACCGTAATTCAATGGAATCATGTAGCAAGTAATATAAAGTTTACACATTAAAACTAAATGATACGTCAATCTTCATTAAACTAAGGTTATATGTAATAACAAATAAGAAACATGTTAAAGGAATTTTCATTGCACCAAATGAGTGCTCTCTGGACCAAAATGATAGCATTTTAATTATTTAAATACAATTTCAATTAAGTAACATATTAACCCTTTCTAACCCAAATTAAATATACAAGCAATCCATGTTGAAACAAATAGCTGTATTAGGACCAATTCAGTGACCAAGTTACGGGAGTGGCAATATTTGAAACAAAACTATATTGATGAAAATGTATTTAAATAGAAGTTATCCAGCAAAATTTACCTTCATATGTAACACACAAGTATATAAATGCTATAAAGTTAATTATTGCCATATGGTATCTATAGGTAAGAAAGGGTTAAACGATCTATCCTTCTAACAAACATGAATGTTCCCTGGATCAAATGTCCTATTTTAATTATGTAATTACTTTATATTTATTTCTAACAGGTCCAGCGGAACGCACAGGTACGGCTAGTTAAAATAATAAAATTGAAAATGTAAAATTATCTATGCTCGATTATTGCCCATCTTTAACAATGTAGATGGACGGTAAATTCACAACCCAACCCATTCCATGGGATACTTTTATTGTGGTTTTGTGTCAGTATCATGTAGCTGACAGAAGAAAACCCGTAAATATTTTATATACAGCATTTATTGTACAGTATTTAATTTTTTTAAATAGAAAATAGGCCTATACGAAGTATCAAACAGATGCAACTGTTAATAATTAACTTAGAAGAGCGCTCTTCCTGCTTTCTTGCCAATTCATCAATAACATCTGATATATTGTAATTTTTTTACATAATTTCTCTTCTATAGCTTACAATCCTAGATTTATAAACCTTTCTTGAGTCATTGATGTTTTAAATAAGTTTTTATAAGTTTGACTTTCGAAAAACTTCTTTCACTTTGTGCTACACTAACTTCCGTTCAGAAAGTCTTTATAATGAGTCAGAAAGAGTGTCCCAGACAATCCCAGATAATTGTTTTTGTAATTAATCATAACAACAGTATAACATAGTTCATCTTATGATAAACGTTCAAGCAGAATGTATAGTGACACACATTGTTGGGGTGAAGAGTATAAATCACATATGCAGCCACTGGTGTCACTTAGGAAGTTTCGAGTTGGACTCATGTTTCGTGATTCCACTTGGTCGTAGGTTCAAATCCTGTTTCGGCTGATTATATGATTGGAATTTTTCGAGATTATCTCTAACTGTAAGGCTAATTTAGTCAATTTCATGTTTATTTCTAGGACTCATCTCTCGAAACACTACTTTGCTAGCACTAATTCATCGACGTTAGATAACGTCGCAGTTGATATAGCATCGTGAAATAATCAGTTTTGTTTTATATAATCGCGATTGTAGTATTGAAATTTGTTAGGAGTAAGACGAAATTCACTTCAGAATTTAGAAACTGTTAATGATCCTAAAAATACTCAAGTATCACAAGAAATAAAAGCGATTAATACTGTTTATTTTTCCCGTGAAGGTATTCCTCATACTCTTTCAATTACTTCCGTTAGAGCAACAGTGCCTATTGTTGACATTTTCACTTTTCTGTGAAATTTTCAAGTTAAAGGTCATGTTTCATTCATTAAAATAATTACAATATACATCTTTCATTTGGAACTTATCTCTGAGGAACACTTTATAACAAAAATTATTGATTTTTTCGGTAATAGAATAAAAAGACCAGAGGTCATAGTTTCCTTGGATCCATAAAGTCTGCGACTTTGAATTGACATATTTCTCTTTTGTGACAGCCAAAGTTGTAAGAAAACTTACCTTCACTTATGAAATTCATGAACCAATAAATTGAATTAATTTTTAAATTATTTACTTGTGATATCGCTCGAAACGTTTTCCATTAAGTATTGTTTCGACTGATGTTGCTCTGATTATAACGAAGTGTGTTACACTTTATGAGTTATCTTTGTACACTATATTGATATGCGACGAGTTAAAATACAAAACCTATAATATTAAAGAACGAATCATTACCAGATGCTACATTGGATACATCTACTTTGCCACACCTTACATTTACTTCGTCCTACACTGAACTATACATCGCTCACTTAAGAAATGTTCCGTCACATACACCATACTCTCTCATGAATTGATAATTTCTTCGCCGCAAAACATTATTGCGCTCCACTAGATAGCTATTTCCATTCCTCTTTGCAAATTCATACATTTGTCAGGATTTTTTTTACAATGTTGCTCGTTAATAATTCGATAAGTCAAAATCACCATTAATTGCAGCCAGAATTGTGTCACTTGTCGAACTTAGGTTTTCGAAATGGAAATTATTTATTAAATCATCTAATTGCAGTTCTTGTAAGTACTGTACATCTGTCCATCTCAAGAATGTTTTATTTCCGATTGTTTTCCAAGATAATTTTATCTTCTTTGTGATTTTGTAATCCTAGTTTTTGATAAGGTACCTGAAGGTAATATGGCCACCTTAATTTGAATTAATTTTTTCGTGGCTGTGGTATTCTCTAAATAAAAAGTTAGTGTGTTTGCATGAACTTTGATTCTTTATGTCTAAACAGAAAATAATTCAAAACTTTTCTTTAAACCAGAGTGCTCTGATTTTTATATTAAAAAAACCTTATATTGTCAAGGTAATATGCCGATATGAACGTAATATGGTCAGAAGAAAGTAAATTAATTATTTTGGAAAGTAAAGCATTTATTGTGGTTAATGAAATTTGCATTGAAAATAATGGTTCGTGGCTTCAAAAAATACATATTCCCACAAATAATTTGTGACTAGATTTATAAAAGATTACAATTTGAAAAAAAAATAATAATAACGACAAAGTTAACAAAGACAAAATAAAAAAGAACAATATATACATATATATATATATATATATATATATATATCAATGGGTATATGTGTGACAAAGAAATAAATCTTTTGTGAGTTTAAGACATTCCTCATGTACTGTACGTACACACCATAAATATTGCACAGAGTAGCAGCGTATCCATGTGGCCACATTACCTGCATTCAGCACCTCTCGAAAAATAAGTTATTTTTCAGTTCAATATGAATGTATTTTAAATAAGCATTGGATGTCTGTAATGAGCATTGAATAAGTTATAAAATGTTATATAGAAACTATAATTACCAATTGTTTGAGAGGAAAAACAAGACAAACTTACCAATGTATCAATATTATAATTCCGTCTCAATCAGTTGCCACAAATCAAATAAAGAAGCCCTGTGGAAGCAGTTTTACTATTATCCACTAATGTCGCTGTTTATGTACACTTCCTAACACGTGGTTCGACATACTCGCACTAACTTTTGGTTTCGACATTGGCACTAACTTTTGGTTATCATATCAATGAGCTATAGAACAGTAATGTGGCCATATTTGCATCACATACCTTATATGGCACGAAAAAGTCACTTTCTCAAAAATTTCACTTGACTTTAAATTGTATTTATCCATTGCCATTATTTTACACACATATTGCAAATAGTTATTTTCAATATCTTATAAACATAGAAAGTCATTACTTTGTCACTCATATCGAATCATTTTCATTCTTTGTCCCTTAGAAAAGAGAGTCCGGAAAAACCTGTTTTATGATTGACAAACATATTGAGAAATTTAAAGAAATATTAAAAAACTTTTAAAATATTATTAATTTCTTCCTTGGCGTTTCCACATATTTCTCCGTAGCTACAACTATTATTTTATTTTCCGATCGAAGTATCTTCGGCCTGACAGATGGCTGCTATGTCGCGAAAATGGTGGATTACATAAGGAGTATGATTGTTAAGGGTGGAACCGTATACAATAAGAAAGAATTGAAGACCTCGGCGGTAAATAGTGATAACCCTCAAAATTGACGTTGACAGTTTTCTGGTTGTTAACAGGCTATAAGCCACATTATCTCTGATTTGATTAAATAATTCTGTAAATATGTTAAAAATTATTGGATTATGCTGCTTGAAAAATATGACAATCCTCTTGTGTTTGTAGTAAAAATTAAAATGTATGCAAATTGTAAACGTGGGTTATCATTATTTACCCCCGAAGTCTTCAATTATGTCTGAGATATAGTCTAGCTAGTAAAATAATGTTGTGCCTCTTTAGAGAAACTCTAATTCGCATTTTAATTTGGATAGTTTGTGACCTTGATAATAAGAGGTCACCATACCAACTTATGATTGGTCAGTTGTTAGAAGACATTCGCTTCTCTATCTAGTAGCTTTCAATTAAAGTAAGAGTATCGATCTGGAAGCTAGTTTCATGTTGTGGATCTTAAACCTATGGATCTGTGAAATTTCTAACTTATATAATTATTTTTATACCAATTAATCTGAAACGTTTACCACATATTTCTTACAATGTGAAAACGCAATACAAAAATTTTCACTTTGTTGTTTCAATTAGTTTACTTGTAATTAATTTTGTTAATGCTGATTTATAATTGTCCCAATTTTCAAAGTTTACGTAATTTTCCTTTAAATTTATATTTAATTTATTCCTGATAAGATATAAGTAGAATGTACTCATACTTTCCATATTTTTCCAATTACTTTTTGAGAATAGAAAATTATCTTCTAGTTGTTAATTTTTCAATTTTTTAAAACTTATCACATACTCAACACATGGTGATTTGAATACTTTCAATAGCAGAAGAAAACACACATGCTTTTGGGGACTTCTGTGCAAAATTTCACTGAGAATGGGAAGAAAGTGTATTCATTAGAGTATTTTGGATGTCACAAAATGTTGAAAATTAGAAAATTGAGAAAACGACTATAAAAGTAGCCTACAGCATGTAAGTTATAAATGATATATAGATACTATCGATATTCTTCCTTCTTATGCAGGTCTACCATAAACATTTTCCTCCTACGTAGCAGCGCGAAATATGAAGTGAATGAACAGTAAAATTAGTTAGACTCAAGAACAACGTCTGTCAGAATGACAGTTGAGTGTCAGATTAAAGAGCTGCAGTCCCACACACGCGCTAATCCCTTTCAATTTGTCTTGAGGGGCTTTAAATTGTCGTAGGGCCAAAATGAGTATATATTTAGAAAACTGAAACATTATTTTATTTTTTAGAGTTAAGAACAAAATGTTCATTTTTTAATCGTTTTTCTTTATTTTCACCGATTCATAGCCTTAAAGGACTGTCAGCATACCTCAAAAACCCAACTTACATTAGAAACGAAAATGCTTCACCATCTTAGACGTAATTAACGAGAAAGTATTTGTTCCTAATGGACTCCGGATTTTCCAGTCATTAGTCAACAAAAGATAATCATAAAGAAATAAGTGATCAGACTTTTCTGATATTGTTCCACAAAATAACGTACTGACGAAACTGGAGCTAAATAGTGTGATTGCCATGGATAATAATATAGTAGGTATCATTACATAGGACAAAAATTATACCCACCAACAAGGATAATAAATTAAAATTGAAGACATGCTTACAGTAAAAAAAATATTATCTTTAAGTAGAAGGTCTTACTTGTTCTGTATTAACTAAAACAAATATATTCAAGACAACTATTAAATAAGGTTAAGAAAATCAGGGTAATCTATAATATAATAATGTTGTGTGAATGACGAAATTGTAAAGGGAAATAATAAACTGATTCCATCATACCACTACTAACTAAACGCTGTTGAACTGTTTTCTTTTACAAGCAAACTGGTATGTGGCTAAAATAACATAAATCGTACAATTACAAGAAGTGAGGGATCTATTGTATGGAAAGTGTCACCAAGTTAAAGCTGTGACATACAGAGGATTCTCATTATTGTGATGTTGACCACCGAACAGAAGCATCGAACCAAGCGTTATAATGTTTATGATGATTCGGAATGAAGATGTAGGCCTTTGTCTCCATTTCATCTTCGAGAGATTTCAAAACAGTATTAATAAGTTATTTGCTAAAGTATTTTCATTTCAGGTTAGCATTATGTGCAAATCTAGTCTTTCAGGTAAAGCTCCCTGTAAAGCAGATTTCAATAATTTCAAGGGAAAAATTGTTCCGGGGCCGGGTATCGATCCCGGGACCTCTGGTTGAACGCACCAGCGCTCTTACCAACTGAGCTACCCGGGAACTCCACCCGACACCGTCTCAACTTTTCCCTTTATATCCACACGACCCGCGTGGGCTGACGAAACGCCAGAGACCCACAGAGAAATGATTAGCATTATGTATTTCATACACTTCATGTGAAAAATGTTGAAGAAATCTTACTTAAAATTATGATATTATTATAATAAATTTTATTCTATAAATTCTAAAATTTGCTTAGGACATTTGAAAAATGTAACTAGAATATAAATCCCTACCACGACGCCGTCATATTTGCGTCCACCTTAAAATATTATGAGTGAATTATAATTTACTTGTTGACTAAGGTATCTGAATTTAAATGAAATCTGTCCAGTCGTTTTGGTTACGAGTATTGTTCTGTAGCTCGCTGCACTTTCACTTGACACACTGTAACTAACTGCACTTTATCTATTACGCTCTGAGCATTATGAAGATTATTTCTTGTTGTTTATGTTGTGTTATGTGAGTTTCGAGAGTAAATGAAGGATTCAGAACCATAGTGGGCCAAGCGTCATTTACTAAAACCGTAGAAAACAAGAGTTAAAATGAAGTTATTACCATAATTCAATGGAAACATGTAGCAAGTAATATAAAGTACACACATTAAAACTAAATGTTATGTCAATCTTCATTTAACTATAGTATTCACTTAACTTTAACCCTTGCTTTCTCCGTTTTTAATAAATGGCGCTTGGCCCACTATGGCTCTGAACCCTTCAAATAGGGTAGTTACATCTTATCTGCTAAAGTTCTAAACAATATGGCACGAGCTGTAGCTTTAAATGATTATGGACGCAGTGTACGTTATATCGGAAATTTAATGAATATGCCTAGAGGTACAGTCGATGATGCAATAAAACTCTTAGACAGACATAAGAATATACCAGAAGACCAGGTTCGGGTCGTGCGAGATGTACAAATAAAATGAAGACAGGTATATGGTACTGGCAGGTCTTAGGGAACGCACCTGCCAGCTGCGACTGTAGCCCAGAGTTATTGTAACATGCATGCACTACCGATTTCTTCAAAAACGGTTATAAGAAGGTTAATAGCGCATGGATTAAAATAGGCTAGACCTGCATGTGGTTCCATGTTGCTCAAAGACATGGCGCCGAAAGAATGCGGTTTGCTTGAGTTTACACATGATCAGAGAGTTTGGGGAAATGAAGTAGAGCTGGGGGGGGGGGGTTATTTTACGACGCTGTATCAACATCTAGGTTATTTAGCGTCTGAATGATATGAAGGTGATAATGCCGGTGAAATGAGTCCGGGGTCCAGCACCTAAAGTTACCCAGCATTTGCTCGTATTGGGTTGAGGAAAAAACCTCAACCAGGTAACTTGCCCCGACCGGGAATCGAACCCGGGCCACCTGGTTTCGCAGCCAGACGCGCTGACCGTTACTCCACAGGTGTGGACAAGTAGAGCTGTGTCTTCTCCACAGATAAATGCTGTTTCTCTATGCGCTCACAGAATGGACGTGAAAGGGTTTGTAGAAGGAGAAGAGAATGGTATTAAAAACATTGATTGTAGACAGAAATGAGTATTTTTGAAAAATATTATTACCACTTGCAAAAGCGACCGAGAATTTTGTCCTGGAATGTATTTTTAACCTTTTAATTCAAATTCCACATTAAATTTTACCATACTCTATCGCATAATTCCCTCCATTGACATTTCTGAAATTTGTGTAAAAGTTATGATCTTGAACATTTTACTCATTTAATATTCTACAGTTTTTGGATATAATTCAATAAGCAGTTGAAAGAAAATGATAGGAATGTGATGTGTACACATAATATTATAGCCAAAATCTTCGTGACATTTCCTCCACATATTTTCGCCCACGGACATTTTGACCGCAATTTTTTCGCCCGCGACTTCTTGGTCCATGGTTTTCTGGTTAAGAGTCATCTTCGTCCAAGTCAATTTTAGTCATATGGGCATATATGGACATATACAAATGTGGCCCTTATGCATTTGGTTCACATTTTGGCCCATACGGTGTACAGTAAAGTCTCATTATTTAATGCTATACGATTGTAAAAGAAGTGCAGCGACTACTATGATTAATGTTGTTTATTTCATCTACATAAATTCTAATATTCATTTTCTGAAGTTTTTTCTTCTTTTTTTTCAATTTCAGTTTATAACACGGAGATACTGCTGTATATCTTCCCTGTTTTTATACTCATCGTATCTCTGCACAATTGACTCTACCTGACTTTGGTTTATCAGGTACTTCTTCCTCACTGGTCTCTAATGTTCCGATGTCCTCCGTCCAACTGCATAATCATTACCTAGTTGTCATGTTGGTCTTTTCCAGATGTTCTATGAACTTCCACAAGGACTATTTCTGTTCTGGCGGCGATTCATACTTTTCTTTGTTATATTTCTTTCAGGGGGACTCATTTGTATCTCTTCGTTTCCAACTACAAGCCCTGCCATTGCGTCTCTGTAGATTACTGCTGTAGGTTCTTCAGTTTGTCTTTTAATGCCTCTCAAAATTTCTTGGACAACGATTTCTGTTTCATCAGTTTCTAGTGCGTGTTGTTTCACAGAGATAACTTGGATTTCTTGGTTAACGTCATAGTTTGTAACACAGGATCCATTACAGATATCGCGTTTTCACAACGTCGGTACTTTTTAGTCATTTTCTTATTTAATGAACGTAGATGGTATCTATAATTGTTGAATTCAAGTATGTCCCTACCTATTCTAGAGAAAACTAATTCGCCATTTTCTACACAATTGAATAGGTCATTAGAAAAAGGGCCCAACTCCACTTTTTTTTTTAAATTCACTTTTTTGCATATAAACATACTAGATGTAAGCGCGCATCTGTTGAGTGGAAAAGTGTCCCGCTGAACCAACTCTAAGCATGCTAAAATTACTGTTAAAATATGGGTTGACTAGAAAAAGGTCCCATTTCCAGGATATGGGACGTTCTTCTGTTCATTCAATGATGCATTCCCTCTTCTCACTTTAAGACTTCCTGTTTATCTTCCCGTTGTTTTGCTGCGACATTGTTGACTTGCGTAATCGTATTGCTTACTCATTGTCAACTTCATAATATTATTATTAATACCTGCAAGACAGAATTTGAAGGAAAGTATAACCTTAAACGTAGGTACATTCAAGTGCATAAATTTACTTGTCTGCTTGTGTAATGGAAAATTTTTCATTGCTCACTAAATTTCGGCTAGTGTATGAAATTAGCTAGCAAGTTACTATAAAATATACTGTTGCCGAAAACATTAAATAAATACAACATATTTCGGTGGTTTAGAAAAAAAAGAATTCAGATTTCTCATCAATAAAATACGGAGATTAAAAAAACTACCGCGGACAGACTAACATCCTACCTTTTAGCCCGAGGTCTGACATGTCGGTTACATCAAAGCCTTCGTCCAACAGTTTATTCTAAAATAGGTACAATAACAAAAAGTAATGAGGGCGAAACAAGCAGTGCAGTGGCGTGTTATTTGCAGATAATTTTACAGATTCTGTGGAGGCAAAATTTTGGAAATGCGGTTGATTAGTTCTTAACAGTTGGGCTTCATGTAATCCCTAAAAATATCCGAAACCATCTCACACCGTTCCACACCTCCATTTCATTTTGTTAATGAAATAAGAGTATCAAATGTAAACAACTTTAACTGACCATTTATCGTCGGAGACAATGATAAATGAAAAATTCACTGTTGTTGATGTCAAAGGATTTATGATCAAAGACTATGTTTCTGCATTTTGTGTACCGTATTTAAAAAAAGTTGTAACAAATAAAGGTTATAAATTTCAAATAACAAAATATAAGGAGTTTGTATTTAGCGACCAACATAAAGATAATGTGGAGACATGAGGGTGAGAAATTTCAGTTATAAAACCTGGTATTAAAACAGTACCTTTTCCAACACAGCCTTTATATAGGCCCTACTACAATGCTACCTATAAATGCAAATAAACCCAAAGATGTTCTTAAACTCACAAAGTACATTAATAAATAAAGTGCTCTTGTCTATTATAGAAACTAAATTGCTACCAATATCATTACTGCAGACGACGAGTAAGACATTATGATGATTTTTCATTGCACATAACTGCATATTTTTGTTCCTCAGTTTCTAAATGTGATACATAGTTTGTATGTAACTAGTAGTTAACTGTTTTAATGCAATGATAGCAGAATAAATTTTTTTTCCCCCCAATTTCCATTTTTTATATCGTCTAAACTAATTCAGTAGAAAAAGGGCCCAAATTCGCAGAATTAATAAATATGTATTTAATAAACTAAAGCGAGTAGAACATTCAAACATTACATGCAAGTGTGTGGATACCCTATCTACCATGAGAGAAAAAATCATTGAGCTCTGCAAATTACAAGAAGTCACTATTCTTTTTTTGTCTCTCCTGAAAAATTTAGAATTGTGGATTTGGGCCCTTTTTCTAATGACCTATTCAATTACAATTTTGCCATTCCAAAATCAATCACTCCACACTGAATTTAGATTTCCATTACAACACACACAATAATGTCCAAAAACAAAGATATTGTCGAAATATAACTATGGACAAAAGTGGAATATGGACTATGAAGGTATTGCCTAAATGCCTGTTACAAAAATTTTACACTTGACAAAATAGTTATGTGGTCAAAAATTCCGTATGAGCGAAATCTCTTGCGGATAATAATACTGTTACTCGCAAGCCTCCGCACCGATTCAATTGGACATAAAGCGGAAATATAAGACATTTGTTTATTAAAATGACTTGTTTATGGATAGTCAGTGTATGAAACATAATGTTGAAGTAATTATTATTAACAGATTCTTAAAAATTGAAATTTCGAAAGTATTTTTTTTTTTTTTTTTGGAAATGAGATTAATGTTTTATAGAATTCAAAGAAAATGTGGATGAAGGAAATGTAATCTTAAGTGGACGATAGTTCATTGAAAGAAGGTAATGATGACAGTACAGTAATGTCGAATGATACATGGATATCTCTTCTTATAAGACAGTATTAATTTACAGCGAAATACACAGTAAATCATAGAAAATTGTTCTTAATTCTGATACATAAAATTGTATAATATGCGCTATCGTGTTCCTCTCTTACATCAGGTACCCTTAACCTTTGGTAATTATATTACATAAAGTAAGTAGGCATATGGTATTTTCTTAACTCTAAAATATACTTGTCCTAATAACTTCTAATACATGGTAAAGCAAGTTTACAAAGTTAACTTCCTGTATTAAAATGTCTGAGATTGTATAATGTTAATTTTCAGAATTGATAAAGAGCGTTAGCACTGCATAAAAGAGAAAGGGAAAGATATTAATATTGTGTTTCCGACAAGAGTGGGACCATCTAATATTGCCACGGTCTAAATTGTTTTAAAATATTGCATTGAATTATGGCATACAATTTTGACAAGCCGCTCATAACATATCAAAATATATTTATGAAGTAACCTTCGTTTACCGTTCCTTGTCCCTCACTCTCCGTGTCACTTCCATCGCAGTACTTTTCCAGGTTGTCAGAGATGCCCAGCTTTCGCAGGAGTTCCAGCAGGTGATCGAGAACAAACTTTCTTGCATCTAATATTTCTTTACTCGTAAGACTTGCAGTTTCTGCTGCTTTCGTTACCTTCCTCATATCATTTGCCAGAATGAAATATTCATCATGAAGCCAGCGGGCCAGATCGAGACGACAAGGTTTGGCTGTAGCTGAAGGTTTTCCAGAAAGGAAACGTATTAAGGAGAGCAATACATCATCTATAGTTGGGCCGAGAAGATCTCTGAGATGTATAATCTCACAGTTAGTAATACAGTTATTACACACGAAATGATCCTCATAGCATTCACAGTCCGTCCTCAAAACTCTTTGGCGTTTACGTGTTACATCGTCCCCAATGGGCGATATATTCAGAAAATGACTTTTATTTCCGTTCTTGAGTTCAGTTTTAATATTGCATGGGTCTCCCTCTGCACAAACACAGGTATGAGGACGACGTTTCTTTATATAGCCTTCTGGATTAGTAGAAGTTGGAGATTTACTGGAGGAAACACAGGTAGTGCATATACATCTTTCTTTACATCGTTTTCCACCATAGAGAAAGAAATCCTTTATAAGTTTCCAATAACTTCTGTCGGAACGTTGTTCCTCATCGCAGTTTGAAGTTGATTGTGAAGTTCTTTTATCACTATTTTTATTACGCTTATCTTCGGCTATGCGTTTTATTTCACTCAATGAATGCTCCATTATTTTTTCATGTTCCCTACTCTTTTTTCTTCCACTTTTTGGATTTATTTCTGTTTTGCCAAATAAATTTCTCCGCACATAACAAAGCGTTTCCATTATGCAATCGTCAATAGTAGGACCGTAAATTCTGTTGCCTGTTATGGGAAGGCAGGGATGAGTGTTAGTTCCTCGAGAGGTGCCGGCTTGGCAATTCGGACATTTAATACACAGTTCTTCAGTTGTATAAGAACAGTTGCTGGTGTGGGATTCGCCAGTGACGCTTAGTTCGGACCTACTGGAGAGACTTGTTTGGCTTCTCTGATTAAGAGATTCTTCACTGACTCGTCTTCTTTCCAGCCTACGCCGTGTATCACTTCCTGAAATTAAGGCATCACGTAAATTGAAAGTCTTCTATATAAATATAAAATATTTTATATTTTTCGACTAAGGACGTGTAAAATAAACACCTTTGGCAATAAAAGATAAATTAAAGCAGCTTCGTCAAAAAACTAACTACACGATCGAACTCAATACAAATAAGCTGCTACTGCTGCTTCTGCCCTGTGTAAGCATTAATATCACACCCCTGCATCACCATTGGTGAGTTAATAGAATGTTGGCGATACGGATGGACGCAGTACGAATAAAAAATAACACGAATTCATCATTGTCCATTGTGCTCTTTTCGGAATTGAACGTTTACATTGAATAGAAACGGGCAGTGAATTTTATATGGAATCATATCACTCATTTGTAGGTTATTTCATGTGTTAAAAACGCACACCATTGATCCTCAAGTTTTACTTATCTTCCAAAGGAAGCCATGCTAAAGATTTGTACCGTCCTCGACTGTATTTGAACTAGAGAACTTCTGATCTAGTGGTATATATGGTAACTAGTATACTACTGAGATCGATAAATTCGCAATATGGTGATTAGAAAAAATCAGTGAAATCATTAAAAATGTTAGCTAGCTACTTGACTGAATATACTTACACATTTGAATAAAACAGATTGTATTGTGTTATGGTGGCTTGACTGCAGATATTCTCATGTAAGTAAAAATTGAATGTACTCGTACATACATCTGAATAATACTATATTTAACATTTCGGTTTCTGTTTCAGTGTTTCAGAAGTATGTAATAAATTAAGAATAATACGACTTCCTACATGTGCTAAGATATAACAAAAACTTTGATTTTCGACTGAAATTCAATTTGTCTATTTCTTTATTGAAAACCAGTGAGGATGGAAATTTCTGACCTCGATAACTTAAATGAAAGCAGCGACAATTATCCCATATTGGTACATAACTGCTTTTACTGAACTCCATATACCCGACTAAAACATTTAACCAGTGACAATGACTCTCTCTCTCTCTTTCTCTCTTTGTTTGTCCGAGATACGAAGTGTCACTTATGGGCTACTGATAATTTTGGAACGATAAAATCCAAAATTGGGACTTACATACGAAATTGAATACATGCAGGAAAGTTCTATTAAAATACACGATTATAAAAAGGCATTTAAAATAAATTTATATGTGAAGAATATTTCTAAGAGGTAAAGGAGAAAATTAAATTTTAATGTTTATAAATGGGTTTAAATACTCGTAGATATTTAAGATTTAAATAACATTATATACACCCGTTTTCAAATTCACAAGTGCTAAGTGCATCACATAACTGCTAAAGTTTGAGGAAGCCATGAGCTTCGCTAAGGAGCCTGAAATTTGCGGGCACCATAATTAAAACATAATAAGTTATAACCAAATTACTTAAGCTGCACCAATAAGATTATAATAATGTGACTTAAACACAAAAATTCAGAATATACTGGTGAAAACTAGGACTTTCTTTACAGATGTTTTAATCTGAGGACATCTTATTTTCAATAGTGAGATACTGACAATAGGCTATAATTTTTTTTCTTACTTACTTACTTACTTCTTAATTACTTACTTACTTATTTGCTTACTTACGTATGGCTTTTAAGGAAACCGGAGTTCCATTGCCGCCTTCACATAAGCCCGCCATCGGTCCCTATCCCGAGCAAGATTAATCCAGTCTCTAACATCTTATCCCACGTCCCTCAAATCCATTTTCATATTATTTTCCCATCTACGTCTCGGCTTCCCCAAAGGTCTTTTCCCTCCAGTCTTCCAACTAATACTCTGTAGGGGAGAGTTGGATAAAACAGGATGGTATGATAAAACGGGATACCCGACTTATTTCGTTGGAAAGTGCTGCAAGTTACCGAATGATGCGAGGACTTTGTTCTTAGACTAGAAGGGGACATTATGCAGTGCTCAAATGCAGAACGAACACGTTAATTTTTGTTGTGTAGAGAAAAGTTTAAAATCAGCTGCTTAACTAAATTGTTTCGATTGATTTTAATTAGTACATTCTGGGATTAAATTCGCAGAGTTGAAGAGGTAAGTCTCTTATATAAATAAAACATTATTAGTCTTTAATTCTTTGTAAAGAAAACCGCTGTAGCTTTTACCGTTTTGTTGTGACACCATGTTTTTCTTTACAACTCCTAGTCGGACAAAACAGGATACCCTATGGTTTGGCAAAACGGGATAGTATCCCGTTTTATCCAACTTGCATGGCATATGTGGGATTTCACTTTAAATTCTGAATTGAATATGGCCTAGCTATGACAACCAACTATGACAGCGGTTAGGAAGAAGAGGATGAAGACAACGACGAATTCTCTAATTCAAAACCTGAAGAGGGATGATGAAATAAGTGTATTCAGTGCCAAGAATGGGCTCATCAGGCGTGCAGTAGTATAGAATCGGATGACTGCGAATAATTCTACTCTAGCTTTTGTAAACGAAAAATTCTGCATTAGGACTATGAATCAATGTCAACAAACAGGATAGACCTTACATATAATAATTTGATATTCTTTATTTAAGCCCACATACATATTTTAGTACTACTAATACATCAACAATTTTTGCATCACCTGTAGAAGTGGTATTTACACTCCACTTCAAGAAATATCCATAAAACATTTGAAAGCTATTCTTTTAACTGTCTGAAAAACGTAAATAGTGTTGAGAAACAGTAGAAGTCTATCCTAGAAACCGACTGAAAAAGTAAACAATGCAAGAAATCTCATCTCTCAGCGAATAACTCAGGGTAAAACAGTTTTATTTCATTCTAAAGAGATTGAACAATAGGAAGGCGGTCAATTATGAACTTCAACCCTGCGAGAATTGTTTCTCTATGTCAGGAAGGACTGTCTTCAAGGGAAGTAGCGAGCTGCTTAGGATTGAACCAGAGTGATGTGGTACGAACCTGGAATCGCTTGCGAAACCCAGGTTTTGTCGACGACATGTCTCGTAGTGGTCGTCCACGTGCAACAACATAATGTGATGACCGATATCTGCGAATTATTGCCACGAGAAACGCTGAGAATACTGCTTGCATGATTAACAATGACTTTCTAACTGCGACAGGGAGATGCGTATCCAATCAAACTGTACGAAACCGATTACATGATAGGAGACTGCACTCCAGACGTCCATGGTGAGGCCCGACTCTTACACCTAGGCACTATGGACAACGTTACACCTGGGCAAGAAATCATCACCAATGGACTACAAAACTGGCAGAAAGTTCTATTCACGGACGATAGTAGCACCGTTTAATCAGCACTTCGCAAAAGGATTCATGTTTATGGACGATAATTCCAGAATCCATCGTGCGGCTGTTATCAATGACTTTCATAATCGTGAAGGAATTGCCAGGTTTGAATGGCCCGCATGTTCTCCAGACATGAATCCAATTGAGCATGTCTGCGTTCAACTAAAGAGAGCCATTCTTGCGCACCCTGACCCCTCACGCAATCTCGAAGACCTATGCAGAGTTGCTGTTGAAGAATGGGACAGAATGGATCAACAGTTGATAAATGTGGTGTTAGACAGTATGCCACGAAGAATCCAAGCATTATCAATGCAAGAGGAAGCACTACTCTCTATTGAAGTATTCCAGCCAATACTCAATTTCCATTTGGCCATCCACACCATTGCTATAATTTTATCAACAATTGTTAAAAATAAATACATTTTCATTCCTTAGCTTTCCTTCTTTTTATCTTTTATTGAAGGTCTGGTTGACAGGTGATGCAAACACTTTTTGGTGTGTTTATTATGCATTATAATAAAAAAACACACATTTTTTCAGTTCCTTAACAATATTTTCTTTATTTTAAATAAGTATCCTGTTTTACCTAACTAGTCGGCCAAAACGGGATACTTGCGCACTTTCCAAGAAAATTGTTTTCCCAGTTTAGCTATATCATTAGAAGTGAAAATCAAAATGTATTATGAAAGTACATAGAATAGTGGATTCATAAGTAAAAATTGAATTGTTTCCTATCACTTTAACAGGAAATATACAAGATTCCGTGTTAAGTATCCCGTTTTGACCAACTCTCCCCTATGCATTTCTGGATTCGCCCCTATGTTCTACATGACCTACCCATCTCAAACGTTTGGATTTAATATTTCTAATTATGTCAGGTGAAGAATACAATGCGTGCAATTCTGCGTTGTGTAACTTTCTCCATTCTCCTGTAACTTCATCCCTCTTAGCCCCAAATATTTTCCTAAGAAACTTATTCTCAGACAACCTTAACCCCTGTTCATCTCTCAAAGTGAGAGTCCAAGTTACACAACCATACAGAACAACCGGTAATATAACTGTTTCATAAATTCTGCCTTTCAGCTCTTTGAGAGCAGACTGGATGACAAAAGCTTCTCAACCGAATAATAACAAGCATTTCCCATATTTATTCTGCGTTTAATTTCCTGCCGAGTATCATTTATGTTTGTTATTGTTGCTCCAAGATATTTTAATTTTTCCACCTCTTCAAAGGATAAATTTCCAATTTTTATATTTCCATTTCGTACAATGCTCTGGTCACGAGACATAATCATATACTGTACTTTGCCTTTTCGGGATTTACTTCCAAACGTATCTCTTTACTTGCATCAAGTAAAATTCCCGTGTTTTCCCTAATCGTTTGTGGATTTCTCCTAACAAATTCACGTCATCTGCGTAGGCAAACAACTGATGTACCTCATTCAATTCCAAACTTTCTCTGTTATCCTGGACTTTCCTAATGGCATATTCTACAGCTAAATTAAAAATTAAAGGTGATAGTTCATCTCCTTGCTTTAGTCCGCAGTGATTTGGAAAACCGTCCGACAGAAACTGGACTATATGGACTCTGCTGTATGTTTCACTGAGACACATTTTAATTAAGCGAACTAGTTTCTTAGGAATACCAAATTCAATAAGAATATTTTATAAAACTTTCCTCCTAACCGAGACATGTCGTTTTGAAATCTATGAATAACTAACTCATGTACTGTGCTCTTATAGGCTACTCTCATTTTTCTCTATAGACAAGCAGCTGTTGTAACCCGTTCAATTCCAAATTTTCTCTGTTACCCTGGACTTTCCTAATGGCATATTCTACAACTATATTAAAAATTAAATGTGATAATGCATCTCCTTGTTTTAGCCCGCAGTGAATTGGAAAACCATCCGACAGAAACTGGCCTATATGGATTCTGCTGTATGTTTCACTGAGACACATTTTAATTAATCGAACTAATTTCTTGGAATACCAAATTCAATAAGAATATTATATAAAACTTCTCTCCTAACCGAGGCATATACCGTTTTGATATCTATGAATAACTGATGTACTGTGCCCTTATACTCTCATTTTTTCTCCAATATCTATCGAGTACAGAAAATATGATCAATAGTGAATCTATTACGCCTAAAATCACACAGATGATCCCCAATAATTTCATCTACATATGAAGTTAATCGTCTCTAAGGAATATTGAAAAAATGTTGTACGACATCAACAAAATTGATATTCCCCGAAAGTTACTGCAGTTAGTATTTTCCCCTTCTTAAAGATAGGTACAATTATGGACTCCTTCCATTGTTCTGGTACAATTTCCTTTTTTTTCAGACAGCAAGTACAAGCTCATAAATTCCACTAGATAATGCACTTCCACCCTCTTGTATTAATTCTACTGGTGACTTGTACTTCTTCACATTTTCCGTCGCAATTTCGACTTCAGGAAGTGTGATTTCGTGTACAAATGGTTCAACAATTTGTATTTGAATTTCATCCCGATCATTTCTATTTGACCTATATACTTACATTTAGTTGCTGCCCAAAATAATTTTTCCATCTGTTCACGATGGAATGAGAGTCTGCAAGCAAGTCTCCATTCTCATCGTTGATTACGTTTACCCTTGTCTGATATCCGTTCTTAAATTAATTTATGTCCTTATATAAATCTCGTTCATGTTTTTATTCTTACTATTTATTTCTACCTCATTCAGTTTTTCCTTCAAGTAACCTCTCTTTTTATTCCTAAGTGTATGACTTGCTTCCCGTCTTCCATTGAAATAAATATCTTCATTCTCCTCAACTGGATACTGTAAGAATTTCAATTTTGCCTGTTTCCTTCTATCTAATACAATGGAGCAATCTTCAACAAACCACGGTTTCTTTTTATTAGTTTAATAGTAACGTATGCTCTGCTCACCTGTAATTCTTATATTATCACTGATATTTTCTCACACGCTATTAATAGCTAACTCTTCCTCAACTTAGTCGGAACTTTCTAAAGCTGCAAAACTATTTGAAATTTCGACCTGATATTGTTGCGTAGTTTCCTCGTCATCTAATTTCGTAATATAGAATCTCCTATTATTAACTAGTTGCTCTACTCGCTTACCTACTGATAGTCTTTCTCTTAATTCTCCAATTACCAAATAATGGCCAGAATTACAGTCTGCTTCCCTGAAAGTTCGAATGTATTCTATATTAATATAGGATATCTTCCTTTATCTATGAATATGTGATCTATTTGGTTATGTGTCAATCCATCTGGAGAAGTGCAAGTATATCCTTATGGAGGACTATAGGATTTTTGATAATTTTTTTAATGCAGGAAAGTCGACTAACCTACATCTATTATCATTACTGGTTACGTGTAAAATCTCTTTTCCAGTAGTCGGTTTAAAAATATCCTCTCGTCTTACTTTAGCATTGAAATCCCCCAATAAAATTTTCATGTGATGTCTAGATAACTGATCAAAAGTGTTTCAATTATTCATAGCAGCTATCCTTTATATGGTCGTCTTTCTCTTTTCTAGGGACGTGAGAATTTATAACTACGATATCGCACCATCTACCCTTAAGTACTAAATACGATAACCTATCACTCATAAATTCGACTTATTAACTGCTGATTTTACTTGTTTATGAATAACAAATCCTGTAGCCATTGGTGATTATTGTTTCCTTCCCCATAACACAAGTAATCTCCTATTTGTGATATGCCATTCCCATCTAACCTAACCTCCTGTACTCCCATAAAGTCTATTCTCTATGTAGCTAGTTCTCTTGCTACTAAAGTTACCCCTCCTGTTCTATATACTCTTGTAACATTCCAAGTACCAAGTCTCATAACTTTATTCCTCTGCTGTGGTCGTGCGAGAGCATCAGTCCCATTCTGAGACTTATTTTGGATTTCATAACAAGATGTTTTTACGGTGATGGGTTGCCAGCGACTGCTTATTCAATATATTCGCAGCTACCCTCCATATCTGGAGGCCGTGTTCCCTTTCCGCAACCTTAGGACTTTAATGTTCTATTCAATATTAAATAAAAACTATACAGATTAAGAAAAATAATACAGAAAAAACGTTTAATATAAAGATCGGATTACACTTTATTGTGAAAATATTTTCAACACAGAAGTTAAGTAACACAATTCGTCCATTGTGTATGAATATTTGAAATTTTAACAACAGAGCTTATCACACACGACAATTTTATTAACTAATTTTCTTAAGAATACCGTTCATGGAAGTGAGAAATGTGTGTCTTTAATATGTTAAATATGTTACAGGAAGTGGCCGGAATATGGGAACAAAACCAACACTCGTACTATTAGCCTCCCTGAGCCCCTATTAATGTAACTCAAAGTCGTTTTAGCTCTCAGTACAATCACTATTTTAATATAACAAATGTGTCAGATAGCAGATCACTAAGAAGCTTGTAGTTTTTCCGTGGTTTTCAGACCCTAAGACAAATTTCGTTTTGTTCTCTTAAGAAATGAGTAACATAAAAGTCATTCATCTTCAAAATTAGAAAAATCCATTTGTAATCTGAGGTTTTTACGATGTTAACGTGGTGCCATATGTTTAGAAATATGCTCCGTTATACAGATGCAGAATTCTTAAAAAAATAGTAAGCTGCGTATTTAGGCCGTCTACAGAGGAGCCATTCGTTCTTCAGTGCATGACCCATTTATGTCATATCTATTACTAAGAGCTGCTCTACAAAACTCAACCGATTTTCTGCTTTATCCGTTGGCATAATCTGTTTTCCATAACTGGATCCTTTCTTGTTGTATCGTTACAAGACATGTTACCCAGAAATGGCCCCTTTCATGTTGTGCCCCACACAGAAAGCTGTTATTCATTGCTGAAACTCTTTTTATGTTGTATCTGTTAGCAAAAGCTGATATACAAAATTGGATTATTTCCTGTTGTATCCGTTACCAAGAGCTCTTAGCCAAAAGAAAGCCCCGTTTCTGTTCTAGATTATTCATTAGCAAGAGTTGTTCCCCAAAAGTGAACCCTTTCTGTTACAACAGTTACTAAGAAATGTTCACCAGAACTGGACTCCGCTTTTTTTATTCGATATTGACCGTTGTTTTTCAGAAATGGACACCTCTTCTGTAGTATAAGTTACCAAGAGTTGTTCTGCAGAACAGACCACCTTTCTGTCGTAGCCGACAAAAAAAACTGTTCTTCATAATTGGACATATTTTCCTATTGTATTCGTTACCAAGAGCCGTGATCCAGAAATGGGTTCTTTCTGTTATATCTGTAACCGAGAGTTGTTGTCCAGAACTGACCACTTATCTGTTGTAAAGAACTTTAATGTTATCCAGAAGTAATGGATGTCCCATAAAGAACGCAAGATTTAAGGTCACAATACATTTAATTAATTATTTAAAAATTACAGTTAGTTCTATCGTATTTTAGTACAAAGCGCATTTACTGCGGTTAATATTAGAACACTTTCATCTGCTTTTGTTTCGATTAGTAGCCATTATTGTTTTTTAACTTGTCACAAAAAATACAATCCGTCCAATAATCTGAATAATAAATAATAATGATAAATAATCAATTATTGTTAATGTGAAAACATATTATATTACTGGTGGTTTTATATGGTTGTGAAACTTGGACTCTCCCTTTGAGAGAGGAACAGAGATTAAGGGTGTTTGTGACTAAGGTTCTTAGGAAAATATTTGGTTACAGGAGAATGGAGAAAGTTGCACAACGCAGAACTGCACGCATTTTATTCTTCACCTGACATAATTATGAACATTAAATTCAGACGTTTGAGATGGGCAGGTCATGTAGCACGTATGGGCAAATTCAGAAATCCATATAGAATGTTATTTGGAAGGCTGGAGGGAAAAAGTCCTTTGGGGAGGCCGAGATGTAAATGGGAGGATAATATTAAAATGAATTTGAGGGACGTGGGATATGATGATAGAGACTGGATTAATCTTGCACAGGATAGGAACCGATGACGAGCTTATGTGAGGGCGCCAATGAACCTCCGGGTTCCTTAAAAGTTATAAGTGAAAACATAACAAAGAAAGCATAACTGAGTTTATTCGCTCAATGTTATGGAGCGCTACACGGAGGTACAGTGCGTTTTTATTGTGGAAACACATTACAGGTACGGATAATGTTATACACCCCGAGAACTTCGTGGAATGTTCGGTCGACGAAATGCGCCTAATCAGTTAACAGTACAGAGACTGGTTAGGAAATTCGACAACGGATTGATTGTGGTCATTAAATCTCCCTGGCGTCCTCGTGCTTGTCGGTCACTTGAAAACATCACCGTCGTGATATAATATGTTGATGTGAGTCCGAACAAATCAATTTTTCGAGTGTCATAACAATTAGCCATTCCGAGAAACACTATGTTGGGAATTACGAAAAAATAATCCGCAGCTGCATGGCTACAAGACCCAACTGACGCACGAAATGAAACCAACAGATCCTTTATAACGTCGAGAAATTGTCAATTGGATTTTTTGAAGGAAAATCATTAGTGACCCTACGCACTTCGAACTTAAAGGTACATGAAGGAAATAAATTGTCGGATCTGGAGCACGAAGAACCCTCAAGTGATTCATTGTAATCCGTTGCACAAAGAGCCACGTTTGATGCCAGTGTTGTCAATTCAGCTGTTTTTTCGCTAAATCTAGCTTTTGTGGATAATCGTCTCGCTGGTAAAATTGTATTATCTCGCTTATAAGGGACAGCTTTGACCTCGAACGATCGAAACCGCATGAAAATATGCTTAGAATGACAATCGATCATAAACAAAATAGTCGTGTGTGTCATTTCCATGCAAAACGTTGTATTCTACCCCAAGTGACATTTTAATAGAGAGAATCAAAGTAACAAGATATCAATACCATAGGAGGGAAATTATACGTAATTCAATGACGTCAGTGTATCATTACATTTTCAATCAACAGTGCCAAAAACTCTCTGCTTAAAGTACTCTGCTTAAAGTACTTATAAAGCAGTACCACACACCTGATAGTGCTTATATTGGTCCTCAAAGTGGAGATACGGGATTTCGATGAAGTGGTTAAAACAAGATGGAAGAGAACAATGTGCACACCTCACAAAAGCCACGTTATCACATTCCAAATCACTTTCGCATTCACGCAGACCAATATCAAAAGCCACACTAATTACATTTTCAAATGATGATGTTGGTATGTCAATGTCATAACCTGGCTTTCGCCAAGCATATTACAACATAGGCTTATACGTAGGTGAAGCAAATTGATTGTAAATCACAGAGTGAAGTTTCATGATGAAAAAACGATCATGTATCTTCACTTGTGGTTTGGCACATTGTAGTCTTACAAAATCAGTAATCCTTATGATATAGAGCTTATATTGCCGAAAGAAGTAAACATCAAGGGGTTGGCAATAGTTTGTTGTTTTCGGTGGCAATATCTTCAGCATAACATCTTTGTTTGGAAAACTTGCACCTAGAAGGGTACGATCTGTATGACCTGACTAGGAATCACACAACAACAACAACAACAACAACAACAACAACAACAACAACAACAATAATAATAATAATAATAATAATAATAATAATAATAATAATGATTTATTTAGGCTCTTTTCACTTGTTACATGTTCGCCAAGGACTGAAGTTAGAAAATGTTTCATGTGTTCTTTAGTCATTTTCCCACTTTTGCTTGCCTCCACATGAATGTTTTGTGGACAGATTGTTTCAAGTTTCTTTGAAATATTTGGGCCGAAAGTGCCTTGCGTCTTTTCAAAACAGATGTACAACTTGTTTGCTAGTCTGCCAGTCATTGATAAAGCCTCATCAATTGTGTAGCTGTGGGTACAGCTATGTACAGACTGCAACACACTAGCTGTAGTTTTCTCTCAGATCAAAATAAATCTAGAGATATTTGTTACAAAATCGCGGATTTTCGAAAGCCATCTAGTGGGATTATATGAACAACTGTTGGCAACATTGACGGATTTTAGGCTTGTGTAATTGAACCTCAGTTTTTTCGAAGATGAGGACGTAAATGCTGTAAAATAAATAGCGAACGTTACCACTGCATGATATTGGAGTTTTTGCTGCCTCATTTGGACGTTGCCGATGTGGAAGACAAACATATGGTTCCAGCAGGACGACAGAGCCAGTCACACTGGGCACGAAATAACTGATTTGTTGCTATAAAATTGCCTGCACGTCTCATCTCAACTAAATTGATCAGAGAAATCTTGTGATTTGACACTCTGTGACTACATTTTTGGGGGTTTATGATATCTGGTGTTTATGTAAACCAGTGGTTCTCGAAGTGGGGTACACGACCTCTTGGGGTGGCGTGTAAAGATCCAAGAGGGGTCGCGAGATCTTTTACAAAATATGCCAATAAAGGCCTTATTACCATAAATGTATGTTGCATTTAGAATTATAAACACAAAAAACATTGAACAAAAAATTTAAAAATGTTACATTCAAAATAAAAAATAATAAATACGATAAATGCACCTGTTTATGAGAAAGTAACTTCACAAATCAGAACTCCATATATACATAATTTTCAATTTCTCGCTTTTGTTTTGTTGGCAATCATACGCGAGAAATTTATTTGGCATTAATACGAATTGCAAATACTATTGCAAGCTGGAGGTATTCTTGCCGTCTTTTGATCTCAATCTGTTCTACGTTCTGCGAAAAATATTATAGTTTCAACATCCCGTCAGTTCATACACATTTCAATGAGTCTTTCCTCAATATTTTCTTGGAATTAACGCCAGGTTAACGTGTAAAAACTGATTAAGTATTCAACTGTGACTGCCATAATTGTCTTGCGTTTCTCCCTGAAAATATTAAAAAATCTGTTGTTTAAAATTGTGTAAACTTAATTGCATGACCACAAAAACAAACTCAATCTCAATATTTTTCGTATTATATGGTAAGTAGATAAATTTTCCATGAGCTTTTTATGCACTGGAATCAATAAAACTTTACCGTATAATGATATCGATCAGAAATTACGTTTCATTATAAATCCATCGATTTATCTCTGGTTGTTATTACGTTAACACCTTGGCCTCACAAACTACTATTCGAAGTGTTTAAATGTTCGAAAAATATATCAGCAAGATAAGCTACTCTAAAAATCTAAAGAGAATTAGGAAATAGGTTTGCATATTCCGATTCCTGGTCTTATAGGTACCGTACCGGTAGAGTTGGGTGGTACCCAATGTTTTTGAGAAAAATTATCGTTGTTTTCGATTTTACTGGGATTTTTATTCTTCGAATGTGGTTAAGCACTAGTACGGTATTGCTGAGAGAGGGGGCAGGGTCGTGGCTTCAATAAGTTTGTGAATCATTGATGTAAACAATCCAAGAACAATTTCTGAGCTGAAAAAAAAATGCGACGTGTCATTGGTAAAACTGCGCCGCAATTGTGTCCGAAGGTCGTTGAAAATTTCGTCCAAAAGGGAGAGTGTGCCAATAGAATGATGAAGGACGCCTATCGAATATATCCACTATTAACTACAGTAAGTGCACTTTAAATTTAAAAAAAATATAGGCTACGTAATTTTACAATAACAATAATGATTTCATTACTAAATTAAATCTTGCGTTCTTTATGGGAAACATTACAGATTCCTTTACAGTTGTATCTGCTGTCATGACCTGTTCTCCAGAAACTAATTCCTTTTCTGTTGCATTCGTTAACAAGATCTGTCATCTATACCTGGATCATTTTACGCAATAGCCGTTACTATAAGCTGTTCCCCATAACTGGTCATTATCTGTTATATTAATTACAAAAAAGATATTCTACAGATGTGGACCACTTTTGTGTAGTATTCGTTGACAAGAATTGTTCTTCAGAACTCGCCCGCTTTTCTATAGTATCCGTTACAAAGAATTATTCTTTAGAACTGGACTCCTTTTCAGTTATATTCGTTAGAATCAGAAGCTGTACTACAGAACTGGAATTGTTTTCTTATTATATCCTTTACCAAGAGCTGGTCTCAAAAAATGGACTCTTACTTTTTTATCCGTGACCAAGGGCTTTTCTTCTGAACTGAATCCTTTCCTGTTATACATATGAAAAGCCCTATGCATAAAGGAGATCGCTCAACTTTTACGAAGTTGTGGAAAACAACAAAAACATTCTAAATTATTCAGATTTTAACTGAGCGTCTTTCCTTTTTTCAGAGTATGTCCTAAGTATCTAGAAATTCATTTTATCACTCACTCATTTATTATAATCAGCAAGGGAGCAAAATATAAACAAATAATGGTGCTACTCTCCTTTTGCAATAAAATTGGATATAATTAGCTACATTTTGCACTGCACACTGAACACATAGGCCCATATTGTGGGAATATCATAAACTACAACACAAGACATAGCAGATAGGCCTATATATGTATACATGTAGCCTATATTCAGAGTGAACCGTAAGTAGTATCATTAATTCCAGGGGGTTATCTTCGAGATATTTCAAACAAAAAATTTTCATACAATTTTGCTCGTTTTTGCTTCCTTTTGGAGATAAAAATTGTTTTATATGAAACATTACATGAGGTGTTTTGGGAAAGCCATTGATTCAATTCCGAATATGATAAATAAATGTAAGAGAGTAGTGTATTACGATAATAAATGACTGAAAGAACTTTAGTTTTGTCTTTTGAGTGTGAAGAAATATGATGCGAACAAATGTAACATTGAAACATTTCTTTGCAGTACGAAAAGTTACATTTGTTCAGCTCAAATATCTGCACATTTAAAGGGAAAAACTAAAATTATATTAATCATTTATTATCAAAATACACTGGTCTCTTAAACTGATTGAACAGTTCAGGAATTAAATCAATGGCTTTCCCAGAATACGCTATGAAATATTTCATATAAAACCATTTTTATCTCGAAAATTAATTAAAAACAAATGAAAGTTAAAAATATTTTTGTTTGAAATATCTAAAAGAATAACACCCAGAAATTAGTGACGAAACGATTGGGAGCTCAGCTCCAATTCCAATGTAACTTACTGCCAAATCTTCGTAATCACACTGTTCTTGCACTAAAATATCGAGCATATTTTCTAACGTATGAAACATGAAAAACATTAATTTTACCAAAAAATAAAGCCACCTCCTTTTTGCTGGAGTCTTTCATTTGTGTTACGGAAATTTATTCTGCAGCAGGAAAGTACGAGTACGCCGTTTCTGCTATATTCGTTAATTGTTGTTCTCTAGGAACGGGCCGCTTTTCTGTCGTATCAGATACAAAAAGGTGTTCATCAGAACTGGGCTTTATGTTTATGTTGTCTCACATACCAAGAGCTATTCTCTAGAAGTCCCCTGCTATATTAACCCATTACTAAGAGCTATTCTCAGAAGCAGAGATCTTTCACGATGTCTCAACTAACAAGGGTTGTACTTCAGAACTTAATTCCTGTCCTTGCCTTCCCTGATGAGGAAGATGATAATAGCTCCAAGTCGTTTAATATTTCAATATATATTGCGCGATGAATGTCTCAGAATTCTCACTCTACAAAATGCCCATATATTTTGGCTGCCAGTGCCTTGGCTTTGATGGGAAGATTTTGAGATAAAATCTATAAGTTGAAGATCAGAGCTCACAATTGTTTCGGGGTTTGGTCTCCTGTGACTATGAAATTTGGCATTGCCACGAACTGTAATTGTGATGTTCTCACTTTATGGGTTAATGCTTAGTAATGCAAAAAATTAAATGTTCTCTTACTAGGTTAACTATCAATTTAAGACGTAACACACATCTTGTGAAAAAAATATATATTTTTTACGTAGGTAATTAATGCTTGTCACAAAGTAATGAAATTGTCAATTTTATAGTTCTATGACGATTTATAAAAAAACATACTGTATTGCTTTAAACAAAGCATTATGAGACACGTACGTCCAAATATTTCAATGTTTCAATTCTGAATGTTTTCTAAAATATTACACTCTTGTGGTTTCTATTGTTATTGTAATGCTAACGTTTGCCTGCAAAGTAATATGTTTGTTTCGTTATAACTAAAATATGTTTGAATGTTAATAAGTTAAGATGTAATATTAGAAAATATTAGTCGCTGCTTTTTATCAATATCGGAAACATTCTACCGAAGAAATTGGTAAATTCGAGATTAAAGAGTCTGGTATAGAAGTACTGAATCGACTTGATTCAAGAGTTTTATGAAGACACACAAACAGACAAATATCGGAAAGTTTGCCATCTGACGACGCAATGCGGCTTTATGAATTGATTTCGAAGAACTACTGCCAGGTTCCTAGAACTTTCAACACCTAGCTCTATGTAGCTCACTTGATTCAACCGGCATCATCGAAATGCATACAAGTTGACGAGGGTACAAGCAGAGCGTCTGATTGAGATCTACATTCAGTTTTCCCAAAATTCTTTAAGCTAGAAATAGAATCGTAACATGCACGAAAAGTGTATTTTTTATGCAACTCAGACATGGCGTCTTTCGATTATTATTTATTATGGCTCATTTTCTGTGTGGATTGAACTGCAAGTATTTTTTATCCATATGTTATTACAATAGTCTTTTAGCAAAGATATATCATCGCCAAAACAGTCGAATGACAGGAATATGGTAAGCTGTCATCCAGAAAAATATAATTTATTTCGAAAAATGATCTGTGTTTGTTAATTATTTTCTCCTAATAAAATGTTTTATTCATATCTGAGAACTTCTGAATCAACGTAGCAGCATTCACACGATATCGCCACCTGATGTAAAAATGTAAGTTCATAAAGTTATTGCTCGTGTGCAAGAAGAGGCTTAGGATAAACGTTTCTCGTAAATCCTCCAATTTATAAACACTAATGAGAGGCTTACCGTCTGTGTTGTCGCTGGTAACTGAATCATCTTCCACAGCTCGTGCAGGATGGGATTCACCTTTAAGCCTGATGTGGCCGTCACGTGTGCTTCCTTCAAAAGGCGTACTATGTACTGCGTGCGCTGTATAAGTAGTAACAATTCTGTTCCTCCCATTTTTCTCAAAACCACTCTGTTTCTTTCTCGTGCCAATGTTTGCTTCAAAATTGACAAGGTCGTCCGTTCCAGCCTGGCTGTTGTTATTTAGAAGGAAACTATATTTCTTAATGTAAGTATTGCCATGTCTCCCAGAAGGCACATGGTTAGCAGGATCAGATGTTGGATCATTGAATCGTTTTGCTTCAAGGGATAAAGGATCTATTGATGTATGCGTTATAGAATGTTTAGTTTTGCAATGAGTTGACGAGTGGGCATTAGTTTGTAATGTGTGATCATTCCGTAACTGCCCTGAACTTGATACAGATTTAACAGAGTTTCTGAAGTAATTTGTGTTAGTTGTGTTCTTATTATTGTCATTTTCACTGATTATATTTAACACGTCTTTCTTACTGTTCTTTGAATTATTGTTTGATAAATATGAAGAGGATGCCTTCCATAATTTCTTCTCCTCCTTATTCGACATATATGAAGTTGTCTCTTTATCTTGCCCAGTAACGTTAGATTCCGACGTATCCAATGATCCTCGGCTTATATGCAAGTTTAAAAATATTTTGTCTCCCCCTGAGAACTTAGAATATTTTGAAATATCTGAAGATCTGTCAGTACAGTTGGAGTTTTTGTAAGAATCTGAATTCAGTCTTGTATTAGAGAAATCAGTCCTTAAAATATGTTTATTTTCTTTTTTAAGAGGATCACTTTTAGCAGTTGATAACACAATTTTTCTCTGTTCGGTATGATTATTAGCGTCTACTCCTGTTGGCTTTAGTGGATATCTTTCAGGTTTAATTGTAAAAGTATTTTTCCTAGTACGTGACTTCTGCGATAAAATTTTCAAAAAATTCCTTTCTCTGTGAGTATTTTCTGAGGAAACCAGAGACGATTTTAATGTTGAAAGCGTAGGTAAGTAAGACGTTCTGGTATTCAATATCGGCATCGAATTCAACTGACAATGTTTCAAACACCGATGCTCTTCTGATAAGTAGTTTATGTTGTCTGGTGCTTCGCACTCCACTGGTGACGTGGTTTCTACAGTTTTTGATGATGATATTGCATTTAATAATGCATCGGAATGGATCAAATTCAAATTCTGTTTTCCCTCTTTTTGTATCTTGTTAAGTTTGGAACTCTCAGAATGTTCCTTTAAAGCGATAAAATGTTCAGAATCCTTTAGATTGTAGAGTTTGTCTTGACCTTTCTCCTTACTGTTCAAAGAAGTAAATTTCGTAAAATTAAACACGTCTGTCGATGATGTAGAAATAATGAATTCTTTCCGGCTAAGTTTATGATTAGTACCAAATTTTATCCAAGAATCATATCCAGAAGAATGAACATTAGCTAGTTTAGCTGCGCCGGCACACTTTAAATAGGTCCTTTTTCGTTCTGCTGAAGTGAAAAGGTAATATGCCTGGGAATGGTCATCTATCACGAGTTTCTTCCGTGGGCGTATTACATATGCGTTTCTCAAGCGTTCATAACCCACACTTCCGAATCCGATAGTGGTCTCCGAGTTCGAGTAATGATCGGAAGAAGCCTTTTCTTTCTTAGAGTTTGGATTTGGTTTCCGAGAGGTGGGAAATATCGATCTCCTGCAGTCAGTTGCACTGGTCATAGAAATATTCATATATGTAGAATCAGGACATCTGATGT
Organism: Periplaneta americana; assembly: GCF_040183065.1. Taxonomy (NCBI): domain Eukaryota; kingdom Metazoa; phylum Arthropoda; class Insecta; order Blattodea; family Blattidae; genus Periplaneta; species Periplaneta americana. Next base: position 93,866,864 of record NC_091123.1, read on the forward strand.
CAATATCCAGCTTCTTCGTTACAATCGGATCGCTGCAGTGCGCCTGTACATTACCTGCACACGTTACAAATAAAAGTAATTAATGAAATATTTTTAAAATAAATCAATGTCATATACATAACTGTTCCGACATCAATGTTCAGTAAATGAATGGCATAATTATCGGTTCGCCGAATATCGATACAACTCAACATTTTTTATTAAAAGTTCTGTACTTATTAAGATAATTTGGTTAAAAAAGCTAGACCTTCTACGATTACTACTATGGAGCATATCATGAGTAAAGTCCAAGAACATTATAACAATACGCCCAACATCTGACGAGTTGATTTTCTTCTATCTCTACTAAGTCAAAAGTGAATCGCTTTGAATAATTTTAAGTACTTTCTATAATTATTATAAAACTGCCATCCCTACAGTCACACTATGGCTTTATTTATCCAATATCTTTGCTGAAAAGTGCAATAGGCCTCCGTTGTTGCTCAAGGAGGAAATTTTGAACCACTATAAAATAAGTAGTGTTTTTATTAACCTTGTTAAACTATTTTTATAAAATCACAAATTTCGTTTGTGCATTATTGAGTATGGTTTTTGGATTAAATAGGATGCTGATTGATTTCTGTAGTCGTGTCCAACATTGAAGTTTGCTTTTTGACCTGTACCTGTATCTGTATCAAAGTTCCTAAGATGTAAGTGAGGGATATAATATGGCATGTTCTATCTCAAAACATATTGAAATATAGGGCGTTAATTTAGTATCAAAAGAGTCTCATAACTCAAAATGTCTAAAAAAAATCTCTAGCAAGACTCAAACATTTTTATGCATTTGGAAAGGAAGAAATTCTTCTTCTAAGTGCTACGTTAATTCAATGCTTCGATCGGCAGAAAATGTGCCAAGACAATTTGCCTTACTACACACTTAATAATCTGGTCTATTGCGGGAGAATAATGAATTATTCGAAAACGAAATATTAATAATCGAATCATTTCCAGTGCTTAGATGTCGCTTCTCTATTTCATTACCACAAGTATGAAGCAACTACGAGACCGAAAACAGTAGTTCATTGAGTTTATTGTACAGTTGTCAAAAGAAAAATTGGCCGCTCTCTTGAACCAAAGTTCCATTCGGGTATCTTCGCTGCCATCTGAAGTTACCTTGTAAAATGGCCGTTTTATCAGGTGGCAGCTTGATTAAGGTTGCGATTTTTATGAATCAGCAGGAAAATACTGAATTTCATTGACTTTTTACTATTGTGCGCGTACAACAATCGTGCATATTAATGTCAGCCTCTTCCATTCTTGGAAACTAGCCTTTTCAAAACTCGCTTGCAGTACCTCAGTTTAAATGACTGAATAATACCTTGTTCAAGGGGCTGGAGGTATGATGTCGTATTTGGCGGAAGAAACACCAATTTCACGGATCACATTGCGATTTTGTCGTTTAATCTTGATATTGAAATCGCATAGCCAATTCTCAAACAATGATGATGCCATCCAAGCTTTATTGTTGGCAGTCCATTTCATCCCCAGTAAGCCCATGTCAACATTTTTGAAACATCTCGGTTTCAATGATTTCCCTATCATTAAGAGTGGTTCTTTTTCTCCTGCAGCATTACAAAAAAACAGCAGGGTTATTCTGTCTTTTGCAAACTTCCCCCATTTACACTCTTTTTTCTTAAGAGGGCTCTGAAAAAAACCTGTATGAAAAGAAGAAACATTCGTAAAAGCTGGTCCAAATAGAGAAAGGTAGAAAGAGGAGGAAAAAAATATAAAAATTCGAATGGTTAACTACTGACCTAAAACATACTGTGACATTTTCGATAGAAAAAGTCCGTGTTTCAATCCTTTAAAAACGAGTAAGAATTTATAGCTGTGCAGGGTCGGAATGGAAAGTGACAAAAGAGTCATAAACAGTAACCAACTAACCCCAAGATATGGAGGGTGTACTGTTGTACACTTAGCTATTGTCCCCTGTCCTCTAACCATCGAAAAAATAGGTCAGACAGTATCCGTGAAAAGAATTTTTGTTGGACAGTGACTGTTATAGTCAGGTTCCAATCCAAATAGACTCCGGCCGCTGGCCGGCGCATGAGGTGGCCGCTAAATAGAGAGAGAATTTGTATTGAACTTATGGAAAATCCAATTGGTTCCAGAGAAAATTGGCCTTTTGGCCAGGTGGCCGTTTAAATAAAGTGACCGCAAAGGCAGGTTTCACTGTATTCTGTGTGTTACTTGATAGCGTAATGGTAGCGTTCCGGCCTCTTATTTGTGAAGTCCATGTTCGTATACAACCTCGTGCTTTTTACGTTCTTTTTTGTTCTGTTTTTAAGAGAGAGAGACAAAATATACATAACTACGCCTTTCTCTTTTACGATTATTTTAGTAATTAACATCAAGTTCATTAATGTATTATGCCATGATTTTATCATTATGACATTGAGGCTGCAAATGGAAAAAAAAAAAAAAAAACATTTTTTATTCTCAACGAAAATATCTTTCGTGGCATAAACAAAACAAACTTACTGGCGTCTGCCTTAGAACATTCAAACAATTAATCGTTTAAAAACCAAACAAAAAGCCACGAATCAATATTTAGTATATCTTCCCCTTATCTCGATCACATCTTGCAGTCGAGTGGGCATGGAATCGACTAGTCTTTTCAAATAGCGACTGCTCTTAGACACGACATTCCAGGCATTCTGAGCATACATAAATAAGTATTCTGACCATGGGCAGGTCTTTCATTGCAAACCCAGCATTCTCCAAGCCTTCCCATTTTCTGCCTTTCTCTTAGTATCCGCATATGATCCACATATCTTAATGTCGTCTATTATTCTTCTCAACCAAAGACCCAACAAATTCCTTTTTCTCTTTCTAATCAGTTTCAGCATCATTCTTTCTTCATCCACATTTTCCAGCACAACTTCATTTCTTATTTTGTCTGTCCACTTCACACGCTCCGTTCTTCTCCACATCCACATTTCAAATGCTTCTATTCGTTTCTCTTCATTTCGTCGTAATGTCCATGTTTCTTCCCCATACAATGCCACACTCCACACAAAGCACTTCACTAGTCTTTCCTCAGTTCTTTTTCCAGAGGTCCGCAGAAGATGCTCCTTTTTTTTAAAGCTTCCTTTGCTCATGTTTGCAGCTTTTCTTGGGATGGATAAATGCAGTAACTTCCCGTTGTTTTCCGCACACCAGTGTCTCTTTCGCATCTTATTAGATCTCAAGGGACCCAACCGTGGAGTTGAGAAGAATGGATTTGACTAATTGGATCCTCCAGACTTTACCGAAATTCACCGCAAGGGTTAAATATTAGTTCTATCAGAATTTTTTACCCGGTCTCTAACTTGAATATTAGTCTTTGCCCCCCGCATCCTGGACTAGCTTCTACAAATCATCAGAAAATCTTGGAGGGGGATTGGGCTAATTTTTCCGCAAATGTTTCCACACTTGTGCCCTCGTAGCTCAGCGGAAGAACGTCGGAATTTAGATGTTAACGTCTCAGGTTCAATTCCTCGTTACTCCTTTTCATTTTATTGTGGTTCAAGGTAGTAGGCCTATAATGTAATGATATTAAAAGAAAAACTAACACCATTATTATGCAACTGTATTGCTCCAAACCTAATAATAAATTTATGTTATTTATATCGTTAAAGAATGATAACTGAATATAAATTATAACTTGAATATTATTTATGTCGCTAAAGAACGATAACAATATAAATAACTTGTATATTATTTATAGAGTATAACTAAAGAACGATAACAGAATATAAATGATAATTATCGGTTTGTTTAATTAATGTAAGATGTTATATAAAATATATTTAATAATTTAAATAAAATAACCTATTATAGAAAGAAAAATGGTTATTTGTATTATAATAATTACTTACATAAAATAGGCTATAGATTATTTATATTGCAATTGAACAATAACAAAATATAAATAACTTGAATATTATTCATAGCGCTAAAGAACAAAAACAGAATATAAATGATAACTTAAATATTATTTATATCGCTAAAGAACGATAACAGAATATAAAAAACGTGAATACTATTCATATCGTTAAAGAACGATAACCTAATACAAATGATGACTCGAATATTATTTATATCTCTAAAGAACGATAACAGAATACAAAAAATTATAACTTGAGTATTATTTGTATCGCTAAAAGAATGATAACAAAATATAAATAACTTGATATCGATAAAGAACGATAACGGAATATAAATGATAATTTGAATATTATTTATATCGCTAAAGAACGATTAAAAAATAAAATGAAATCTCGATGGAGGCCCGAACCCACAACCTTCGAATCATTAACCAAGCATTCTACCGCTGGTCTACGAAACGCAGATATGTAATTGTGTCATAGTTCCGGAACTGCTTCTACAAGCACATGCATCGTGTAACACCGCCGTGATCCGAAGTGGACTTAGAAAATATTCGCTGTTCACGAGTGCGGCCACTTTTTTTTTGACAACTGTACATCCTCTGTAAAAGGAGGTATGCTATATGATGGTGTGATTCATATAACAATATATATTATGAGATCTTAAAATAGAAATTGCAGAAACTATCTACAGAAAGGGTATTTGGAATTCAGGTATGAAGTTTCACCAAGAAAATTTCGCTTGTTACAGCATACGCAGAAATTTCTGTTAGATGTTCATAGAGAAATTTAAAAAACTGGCTTAGCGTTTGGCTATAGCCCAGAGTGACTTCCTGAATGTCGTATACACAGGTTTTGATTTACATACGTTCCAAGTGTCAGACTCTCTGACTCTCTTGCAGAAGAAACATTTTTTGAGTGCTGGAAATGGAAAAACTAATAAAATTTTGCGTATGACACAAAGAAATTCTCAAGTAGACCGTGTTAAAAAATAATGTAGCATATCTGAGGCAGTATTATAGCAAATAATTGAATCTTGTATATTTATTCCCTTATCTGTATACGAGTGTCATCATTGTATTCCATTTAATTGTAGGTATAGACGGTTGTTTAAAAATGTTTGGACACACACAGATCACATTACCATCAAATTGGTGCACTAACAAAAGAGAAATTAAAGTACATTAAATAGAAATTAGCTGAGACCCGATTGAAAAGTTTATAATATTCCCAAATTTTCAAAGTGAGGTTGAAAAAAAAATATTGAGTTTATCCCCTTTCAGATTTTCGTAGACGTAGCTAAGTAAGTAGCTGACAATCTTAAAGAAATGAGGTTTGAAGTTTATAGGAATTGTGATAATTAGCGGTCGTGAGGTAAGTTTCCTACGGACACATTTCTGATTTCTAACATTTTAATTCTATCACTGCTGCATCTCTTAGCAAAGGATATGAGATAACCTATCTACAGAGTGAACTGTTAAGTCGTTATAAATCTGAGGTTTCATCTATGAGATACCTCAAATAGGAAAGCTTAATAAAATTAATTATTTAATTTTACTTACGTTTCGAGAAGAAAATGTTTTTAATTAAATGTTCAATAGCATATTTTAGAAAAAAGTATTGATTAAATCACAATATCCTCAGCCAATTCAAGAAAGCAGTGAATTCTGATAATGAATGATTGAAAGGATTTCAGTTTTATCCTTTAAATTTGAAGAAATTTGATGGGAATAAATGTAAATTTTCACCCTCAGAGTAATTAAATGGAACAGTGACAGTGCTGTACAAGGTTATTGCCTCGAGTCACCAGATACTTGTACATAGAGCTCACTTGTACATTTCTTAGAGCATTGAAGGAGGGAACAAGAAATATAAACAATTAATGTAGACATAAACAAATTGCGTTTAAAGACAGCTCTGGAAATGTGCTTTCTGTTATGTAGGTTAACTGATTAACTATTTTAAAATTTGAAATGGAAGACAACTATTTCTAATTGGTTGAAGCAAAATACTGCTTACAGCTTATTTTACACATTTAAAATATGACAATTAAACAGTATACCATCTGTATTTATTTCTTGTGATATTAAACAAAATCTACATGACAAATAATTTACTACTTCCCTATGCAAAACTTTTCCAGTGATGAAGTTTCTCACCGAATGACAATAGACTACTGTGCATCCGATCACTTATTACTAAAGACAGGAATTTACCCACAGAGACTACAAGGTTAGGTATGCATAGAGTGTTCGTTGTTGAAAGAGAAAATGAGCGTAGCTTGCAATGCAGGTGCATGGATACCTGTTAGGGAACTCTGCCGTGGTATAAGCTGGATGAGATTGTAGCTTTATATAGTGAACCAATCAACGAATTGTAATGCAATATAAACAAACCAATTGTCGGAGCACAATCCTAAACCCCATTCAATTGCTGCGATACACGGCATATTTTAGTTGTAACCTGTCATACCTCAGGCTTTACGACATTTATGACGTAACGACAGTCTAATCACAAGTAACCTAATATCCTCAAGTTGTGGTATAAATTCCTATCTTTAGTTATTACAATGTTTCATAATGGCACAAATCATGTGTTTAAAATTGCATGTTTTTCTGGAAAACTATCCAGGCTACAGCAGAATTATTTCACTTTTCTTTTTGCCCTTTACTAAATAAATATTTACATCATAACTAATGACATGGCTATTCATTCACCTGGTATATCTCCTTAAGTATTTAAAAAGCAGAGAGTACAAAATTATTTTGTTCTTTTCGATGTTATTAAAATTATAATCTATATGAGATTTTTCATGGTCTTGTCACTTTAGCCACACTTTCGCCGCGTTTCAGTCTACTAGGCACTCAAATACAGCATCGCGTTCCCAATTTAGAGACGAGACTTCGATCATTGAAGATCCAAGTGAAATTTGTGCGGAGAAGGAAAATGTTTCTTCTCTTACTATTTAATATTTCTCGATAATTTATAATTTTTATCATCAATACAAATGCAACGGAACAATTCTTTCAACACGTCAAGTTATTGAAGAAAGCATAGAAGGACGCTCATGAAGTAAGCATAAAGAAGCAAGCCTATCCTTAAACAAAAAAGAGATAGAACTACTGTAAAGTGTAGTATCAGGTACTGTCACACTTTTACTTAAGTCATCATAACACAATACAATATGGTATTTTTCTTAGCGGCTCGCGAGACCAGAATACCATCTTCATAACCCACACTTTTCATTCAATAACCCACACTTTTCCTTTAATAATCCATACTTTTCCTTCAATAACCCACACTTTTCCTTCAATAACCCACACTTTTAACCCACACTTTTCCTTCAATAACCCACACTTTTAACCCACACTTTTCCTTCAATAACCCACACTTTTCCTTTAATAATCCATAATTTTCCTCCAATAACCCACACTTTTCCTTCATTAACCCACACTTTTCCTTCAATAACCCACACTTTTCCTTCAATAACCCACACTTTTCCTTAAATAATCGATACTTTTCCTATGTCTTTCTTCAATTTGGGAGGCGGCCTGTTAAGAACTTTCCTGCACACGTGGTCACTTCATGGCCTATAAACCAATCATTGTTATTCACTTGCTAGCGTCATTGCTATATATCACTGGAAAAAAAATGGTTATTATTTTCCGAATTGAGTTTATATGGAATAATTTAATTGTATCAAAACTATTTATTACTAAATAATAAATTAATGTAGCAAATATCAAGGTTTACATAGGATGTTAATAGAGTTAATTTTATTTGTATATCTATTCTATCAACGGAAATAGATAGCGAATTACACCGAAAGAAAAAGTAATATTGAAGCTCGTGAAGTTAGCATAGAGTTTTGCTTCCGCTCTCTTCCATCACTTCAATTGGCCACAGCGCATTTTGTTCCATCTTTTTCTGTGCCATCCTTCTATTATGATGGAAACTACAGAGTTTCATATATGCAGGGAGTCTGACTCAAGTCGTTCATAAATTGTCTTAGGCATCACGCATACCACGAATAGGGGTGGACACACAATACTTTTCGTCTTTGAAATTCTCTAACTCGCAGCTTTTGTAACGATTGAGAACAGCTCATGTCGACATCGTTCAACTTCATACGGATTGTTATTGATCTCGATCTCGTAAGTCTTAAATCAGATGGTCTGTCACAGTCTGAATCCAACTTTTTTCTTGGTCTACTAAAATTTGACATTCTCATGGTAGTGTCACTAGGCGTGAAATATTCAAAATATACTGAAATACATAAATAAATTGTGTTAAAATTCTGTCTGTTCTTTAAAGATGCGTTGCGTATTCCGAATGAAACAAAACAAATAAATTAATTTGGACGATTGGATATAACTTGGGTATTAAGAAAATTATATTACAGGAATTATAAGAAGAGAAAATAACTCGATAAAGCATTATCCAACACTGGAAGTAAGTAATCACACGTGATACAGGAAAAATAAAAAGACTCGTGTCTCAGCTTTCTCTCCCCATAGGCCTTAGTTCTCCTGAAAAAAAAAAAAATATATATATATATTAGGGCAAATATTTCAATATTCCTATCTATTGAAAATACAATTAACATCATTGAAAAACTTGGATTTTTTTAGTTGATAATGAGTAAAAAATCAAGGGATACATACTTCGGTATTTTCTTCAATATGATCCAGATAAATTTTAGAAATCCGTAACAGGGTTGTACGTAGTCCCTTCTTGCGCTCATGGACTATCATTGTAAGCTATACTCCCACGTACCTACTGCAGACCAGTTCGTGAAGATGTGCCATATCTGTTCCGAGGCCACAATACCAGAAGTAGATCTAATGCTTTACATTGTGGTTTCCAGGATTTTAATCAGAGAATTTAAGAAACAGTTTAGATAACAGTGAAGCATGATATACTAGTTAATAAAGAAAGGACTTATCTACTCCTGGTCCTCTGTAATGGTACACTCACTACAGAACTATTGATAATAAGCGTCGAAAAAGCAAGGAAAACAGATATAGCTCATTAGTCATCATTCCACATTCACACTTGCTTTACTTAACGTCATTTTGGAAACACGCATCTTTGACGTTCATGAAAACATTTTTTTTTTTCAGTTACTGATTTACTTGCGTATCATGCATACAGCAGCATGTCTTTAAAAATTGGAGCCGACAGCTGATTATGTGCAAGGGAATGAATTTTTATTTCATCCTCCTGGGAAGAGATATTTCGACTCCTTCCTGATAGATATGTGCATGTTTGGAGACGTGATAGAAACTGTTTAATCTTCTTGTAAAAATACATGTCACACGGCTGGCATAATGATGTATATTTAGGAGGAATAATTTTTGAAGTAAATGTTGGCAGGTTGTCTTCATTAACAAACTATCCGTCGTATAAATCACCGTTTATCCATTCCATTAATCTAACATGAGAAAGAAATGTTCTTTTTTCACATATAGCTGGAGGACTGTGTATAAAAATTTCTCAAAAAGCGCAGAAGTCAGTTTCCCTGAAATTGAACATATTTATACCACATTTTACTTCATTCTGTAATTCATTAACCCTTAGGCTGGTTCACAAAAAGCCGGGAGCGGAAACGACAATGAGAACGAGAACGGAAACATTGTTAAAATAAATGTATTTAAATGTGAGAATTCACTATTAACTTTCACTTTCCCGTTCCCGGATTCCGATAAGCTTCTCGTTAATTGTGAATGCTCACATTTAAATAAATTTATTTTAACAATATTTCCGTTCTCGTTCTCGTCGTTTCCATTCCTGTTTATTGTGACCAGCCTTCACATTAAATTTGCTCTAGGCCCAAATTTATCTCCAAGTTCCTGCATACACTTTAGGTAATATTTTCCTGAAGATGTTATTACGTAATGTGCAGTGTACGAATGTTTCGTTTCTTAAAAGTAATGACCCAGCTGTAACTTGCTGTGAAATCGAACGAAGAATACGAAAGATATTAAAGGTATTATGAAAGGCCGCCGCTAAAGACCACTCCTGCAATCTCTTGGTTGTCACTTGTTCATTCCTTTCCCTGGCCTCCACAAATCTGTTATACACTCACTTGTGTATCATCACCATTTTATCGTACCGCGTACCTCCCGATTCGATGTCTCTCCGCCACAATGCAAGGAGCCCCTTGTGTTTTAACAGACGGGAACCCTGATGCTTCAATGTATGCAAACTCCAGTGAGCCAAATTTATCACTTTTATTTTTGTGTCCAGTGGTATCTGCTCGTATCTCTGGAGTTTTTCTGGACTTGGTTGAAAGTTCGACATATCACTCTCTTCTGCTGAGATAGCACTAGGTGTGTCTGCATCCTTTTCAGGAACAGCTTCATCGAAGATTAATTCTTCTGTATTTTCGAACTTGAAACTTTCTTGAGCTTCCATAAATAAATTTATAGCTTCGTCGCCTATCTGTCGAGACTGCAAATTTACTTCCGCACTGAAGAGGTCTTCAATCAGTCCCAACTCTAGATGCCGATCTGATAGTTAAAATAAATAACATAAAAAATTCTGTGCATCTAACATATTAGTAATCTTTAAAATTATTATGTTTTATCTAGTTATTATTATTATTATTATTATTATTATTATTATTATTATTATTATTATTATTATTATGACTGCATTTCTACTATGAATGAAAATTGATACTAAATTTTCATAGAACGAAAAATCCTTATAATGATCATGGTAATTGTAATTCATTTTAAAAAGTGGTAATACATAACGTCTTCACCTTGAAAATATCGTACCGTTCCCGTAAGAACAGCTTTATTGACAGTTTCCGCATTCATCGAAACGTCAGGCGATGTGTTTGTGTTCTTGTTACTTGACATTATTGAACAAGTAGGCCTAGAAGAAACTCATCAAACAATAATTATAATAAGTAACAAATAATAGTATCAAAACAAAACATATTATAACTTATGTAAACTCGGTTACAGAGATCGAAGACATCAGTTTGTGTTGCCCTGTGAGCGATGAATAATTTGCATGCAACAACGACTCAAGAACACTTTATAGTATTTCATACTTTATTTTTTTACGAGTAAACTAGGGCCTATGAGAGAGAAAGCAGAGGCATGAGTCGTGTTATTTTTTATGTATTTTCACCAAGAAAATCCCCATACAAAACTGTAACATCGATCTGACAACCTCTCCTTGTTAGTGATTCAAGACGGCGCTCATCCCGTCGGATCCCGGCCACTTAGTGACTCGTCATGAGTGAACCTCTGTATATAGTGCGTTGGACATTGTGCCATTGTCAAATATTCTGTGACACAGTACATGAGGGTAGGCCACCAAAGAGAAAACTGAGAGGATTCGATCTGGCATTGGAGCTAGAATCCAGTGTGGCTTATTGGATAAAGCGTCAACACGTAGAGCTGAAAACCGGGTTCGAGTCCTGGTGCCAGAGAGAATTTTTCTCGTCTCTATTCATTCTTCATCATATGGTAACGCAGAATTCCTGCACGGAAATATCACATGTACTTCGGTACATCATAATAATATGATATGCGTAAGTAATCACTTAGTGATTCAAGACGGCGCTCATCTCGTCGGATCCCGGCAACTTAGTCACTCCTAATGAGTGCAGCTCTGTACATAGTGCGTTGGATATTGTACCACTATCACATATTCTGTGACACAGTACATGAGGGTAGGGCATCAAAGGGAAAACTGAGAGGATTCGACCTGGCATTGGAGCTGGAATCCGGTGTGGCTTAGTGGCTAAAGCGTTAGCACGTAGAGCTAAAAACCCGGGTTCGAGTCCTATTGCCGGAGAGAATTTTTCTTTGTTCTATTCATTCTTTATCATATGGTAATGTAGAATTCCTGCACGGAAATATCATATGTACTTCGGTACACCATAATAATATAAGTATAACCAGCGTGTACAACTCCCTTCGATCTCCACAGGTCGACCAGTTATGATCTTTGTATTTTATCTCTGTAAGAACCAGTCAAGATTCTCATAAGTTTCTTTAACTAAATGACCAACAGGTAACGAAGAATACTTATTGCAATTGTGCAAAAACACTGATCACCGTCTTCAGACTTATTTTGGAGGAATCGATAAAAGTCTCCATTCATGCACTTCGTACTGAATATTAAATTCTTGTATAAAACCAGGAATAACACAGCAGTATACTAAGGAACCATCTTGTGAAAAGTAGGGAATAAATTCCTTTTCAACTCCTGTATCAATGAAGGAATATTCCTGATGTCAGCAAATTAATTTCTTTTAATCTGGAACATATGAGCTCAACTTTTTTCTTGGGTAATTCTGAATCTCTTATTAAATCATTGAGTGCAAACTAGTAAACTCTTCAGGACCTCCACTTTCTACATTACACAGCCTTCTAGATTATATTTCTGATGTTCAACAGGTTAGAGCAAAATTTATATTAGAGCACTGGATTACGGATGCAGCAAAATCACCAGCATATTAATAATATAAAACATAAAATATAGTTTTGTGTAAAAATGTTTCGTGATTTTTTATATGATTTCTGGCTTCAGCAGAACAAAAATACATAAAGGAGAGCTAATTTTTTTTTGTTAAGTTTTTCTTTTCATCACAGGCCTGTGTAATTAAGAACAGGGAGGAATGCTATTTGCTTTCATGAAATAGAGCTGCCATATACACCAATGTGGTCCCTCGGATTATTTCTTAGACAAATAGGGCCATATTCATAGATATTCTTAGCGCGGGCTTCCGGTGGATGATCAGCGAACTAACGTGTTTCGTATTCATAAACCAGTGTTAGCGATGTAATATGATATGAATCCTCTACAAGTAACCAGTCGATAGCCGGGGCTAGTTTAGCACGCTCGTAGCGCGGGCTAGCGAAATGTCTATGAATAGCACCCCTAGTGGTCAAGTCTTAAGTGAAAATTGTACATTCACGATTGATCTGACGGCATAGCATTTCTGGAGATCGCATATTTTATATGGGAGTGTGGCTTTGAGTAGATAGACTCTGAATGTAAAGAGTTGCCGGTAATTATTTGGATATATGAGCCGTTCAGAGCAAAAGTGGTGTAAGCCAAAATTGGGTAATGAGGTTTAAAGTAAAAATTCTGTAAAATACAGAGAAAATTAGCAATTAATATGTCCTTCTTGCTATCCACTGAATAATAATAGTTTAAATAAATTGAATATCAATTGCTACTTTGCGCTGTATTTTACAAAATGTTTACTTTAACCCTCATTACCCATTTTTGACACTTACGCTACTTCTTCTCTGAACGGCTCATATGATAAATGAACGAACAGAAAACTGTGAAATATCTATACTTTGTGTATCTAGATTTTTCTAATCTCATATTTCTTGATCCTCCCTTTATATATTATGTATGTATGTTGTAGAGTTCATTATCTTTAATGACTTTGCTATACGAAACTTCAAAGTTCCGTGAAACTGCAGAAATTATGTGTAAGGCAGAAAATAATAGAATCAGATTTTATCTATTATTTATCACGTATCACCTATATCTAATTCAGAAACAAATGGACAAGTCCTATATTTCCTCCTTCTCTGCAAGACTGTACAAATGTAAGCACCCCACTGTCAACTTCATTAACAAATTCAGACTTAATGGACAGAAAACTATCATATTCCCATTTGGAGCAATACATAGACTATGTCTAAGAAAGCACGAGTCTCAGACGCACACAATTTAGTTACTAAGGAAATCGAACTGATTATGTAGCTGTCGGCTCAGTAACGAAAGAAATTTGAGTAGGTTTATTAGAACTTAATTTGTCCAAAATTCTAAAAGTTGTCTAACCACGAGGGCAAATGTTTTCTCCGGTGTACCTGCATTAGTTGTGCCAGGCGTGCAGGCGTGTACGGCTCGACCCCAGGTGTCGGAGCTGCTGGACGTGGGTACTTTCCTCCTACGTTGTGCTATCTGGTGACGATGTTCTCGGCTGTGTGCGGGAAAAGAAACTTCGCGCCGTTGAATCATTTCATATTCGCATGCACATGGCATGCACACTGCAACAAACATACAATAGAGAAGTTAAGTTTCAATAAGCCATACGAAAATATGAAACTAGATTTAACTCTCTATTGGCACGTGTGACCTGAGAGTCACCTCCAGTAATTCGATTTTTTTAACAAGGGAGGGAATGTTTTTACCATTGATGACCAATGTGACATCAAAGTTACAATATAGCTGCTGTTTCCTACATTTTTTAATGTTCTCTCAAGTTCATATTTTGCCCTCTAAATGTGAATAATAATATATTTTATCACCATGTCACTGTCGACCAATGTTACCTGGAAGTCACAACCATTGTCATGAAAATGAAAATAATTAATAACAAAATTTAATTTTACTAATATTTGATATTTACATCACTGTCAACTAATATAGAGGCTTGAAAACATTTTCTGACTTCAGAAAATAATTTGGGATATAGAGGGTTAATGCTATACATGTTTTGTTGACACAATAATTACAACGTGGGACAGCATGTTTTTACTTCTTTGATTATATATTTGACGAGTGTCTCCGACTCAGTCGTAGCAATTTTAAGAAATGATGTAACCATATTTATTGATTACTAGGCCTATTATACCTGCTTATGAACACTATCAACATGCACATCCAATATGTGAGTCCTTTGTACACACCTTACGTATTAACAATTTGTAAAAATTCCTAAACATTGACTCAACAAATACAAGATAAAGCAAATATACATTCTAGATGAACATATTATAAAGTAACACTTCTCTGCCAACAATCCAACCTGGATCCATTGGATTTGTGAGTGGAAATATTACCACTTGCGTCAGAGCACCGGTGATTGAGGAGGAATAATACATATTTTATCATCCTCATCATCATCATCATCATCATCATCGTGAACTTCTTCGTTTTAGATCATGTGATCAGTAACGATAATCTAAGAAAGATGGCCTTGATCCCTCCATCGATGTCTTGGTCTTCCTTGATCTCTGTGTCCTCTTGATCTAAGTATATACAGGGACTAATATTGGAAGACTCTCCTTTCTATTCTTTGTATATGGTTCTTCCACTGTTGCTGATATTGTTGAATTTCTTCGGTTATAGAAGGAAGTTGTAATGTTTTTCGGATATCTATATTTCTTTTATGGTCCAGCCTCGTTATACCCAATAACTATATTAAAAAACGCATGTGAGCTGCTTCAACTTTCTGTGAATTTCGTTGATTTAATATCAAAATTTCACTTTCATGCCTGAATGCTGCTTTCGACGTTAATAAATAGTTTAAGGAATGGTAATATGGACTATTCTGAATAAAGAAAATTCATATAAACATAAACATCAAAACGGAGGCGTATGCTTCAAACCTGCCAACGCAGTATGGAAAGAAAAATTCTGCAACTTTCTCTGAGGAACAAAGTAAGGAACGAGGAGTTACGCAACCGACCGGCATGAAAGACGTCCTAAACACTGCCGAAAGCCTAAAGTGGAAATGGGGAGGGCACGTGGTAAGGATAGACCAAAGACGATGGACGCATAGACTGACATTGTGGGATCCCAGGATCGGCAGAAGAAGAGTGGGACGTCAGATGACTAGATGGGCCGATTTCTTCAAGAAGAAGGCAGGAGCACATTGGACGAGCAGTACAAGAGACAGACAGCTATGGAGAAATCTAGAAGCCACCGTCCTCAGTGTGTAGTGTGGTGCATATCTTACAAGTGCATATAGTGTTTGTGTACATAGAAACGAAGTAGTGCAGCCAACTTCGCTGATATCACTCCTTAGGACCAGGCCACCTAATGAATGAAGTCTACTGAGCCAAGCCCTGTCAATCAGGAGGCCCTTGCCCTTACGGGATCTAGCAGGCTAAATGTATTATATTATTATTATTATTATTATTATTATTATTATTATTATTATTATTATTATTATTATCTCGGTTCATGTGAAACACATGCAAACCACACGTGCTGGAAGTGACCGCCGCGTCGTTCTCCTCGACGTGGTGCTTTATATTTTCTTTTACGCGTGCCAACATAAATTGGCATCTATGTTCCTTACCTCCATGAAGATGTTCTCCCTTAGCTGTTCCAGGGTTTTAGATCTATTATGGAAAGTCTATGTTTAAGATAGCACCAGAATAAAAAAATCAGGGCTGGTAGGATAGGGGCTAGAGTGGTGTCAAAGTAACTGGATATTGTTTTCATTGACTCTTCGGATGTACGCCTAGTATGGCAGGCCAACCGATCTGTCTGAAAATACCCCCGCGTTACTTCCACGCCATTAAGTTTCTCCACAAACTTGTGAATATAAAATTGTATATATTAGTGTCAACCTTAGGAAAAAATGGCCCGTCGATCCTTAAACCAGATATGGCGCACCATCTCCCACTTCTACTGGGTGTACCTGGGATTCGTGTATAACATATTACCGGCTTCCAAATTTCGTTCTGAACTGTAGTTGGATTTCACCCAACAATAGTAATAATTCACAATATATCGGTACATACGTAATACGCCGTCTTTATCGTATTTGACTTTTGAATTTGTTGACGAACTGCTATTGCCATTTGTTGATAATGTATGTCTGACGAAATGAAGTGCCCTTGATTTTAAATGTGGGTTGAAACGAATTCGTGTTATACACTTTCCATTTTGTAACTAATTTATCGGGTTCAATTATATGAGAATCACTGTGCGTAAGCGTTCCTATATGCATTCTCCTTTCCTCTTTTCACTTCTCTCCTTTCTCTGCTTTCCTTTAGCAAGGAGTAACTCTCGAAATAAGACACTAAGAAAAAGATAGAAGGGGAATAGTAGAAACCCTATAATTGCATGGAACGTTTATCTGGAATTCATCGCTATGAAGTAGTGGTCAGCGTGTATGACTGCGAAACTAGCGGGCCCGGGATCAAATCCTGGTTGGAAGAAGTTGCCTAGTTGAGATTTCTTCCGGAGTTTCCCCTCAACCCATTAAGAGCAAATGTTTGGTAACTTTCGATGCCGGACCATGGGCTCTTAGTATAATCTTAAAACAAAAAAAAACTTGATATTTCCATTTATTAATACCGTATCGTAACAAATGCAAGAAGATAAATGCAGCATTCGATGCTCAAGCCACTACAATATGAGGGTGAAGTGGTCGTTATTTAGCCCACACGTTGGGCGCCATTTGAGGGTGAAGTGGTCGTTATTTAGCCCACACGTTGGGCGCCATTTGAGGGTGGGTGTTTATTGTGACCACACGTTGGGGCGTCTCGGTGTTGCGTGAGATTCACTCAGGGTAGCCGAGGTACTGTTGTGGTATAGGATGATGTCGGGAATAATACCAAGCCGGCTACTTATATAAAAGGCAGTGTAAACTCCAAAACTATAAGTTTATTGTCGTATTCACTTGGTAAACCCTAGAGTATGTATTTCCGGCTGACTTGTAATTCAATCATTGGTCGCACTTCTGTATCGACTCTATGGCGGCTCTGAATAAGCTCTATCCGATACTATAAATTCAATACTCTGTCCAGTACACTATAATCGAAGCTCCTAAACGTTGACGAGTAGTCTCGCCGATGACAAAGTTCTATCTATCGAGTCTTCGTCGGAAGAAAGACTATTAGGTTGGGCCGCCGACACCCAAAAGCTCAGTGTGTGGGGCCGTCGACACGATAAAAAGTTGTGATTGTGCCCTGTATGTAGGGCCGCCGACACGATGAGATGTTGTGATCGTGTCGACACGGAGCGAAATAGTAGTCGTTCCTTCTCCGCGCCCCGTCACCCTTATTTATAAAAACCTATCCTATGCTAAAACTAACTATCCTATTGGTTAAAAACTACGTCACTTAACCGGCCTAAAATCTATTCTCTATTGGTCCAAAGTGACCTCATAAGCTAAACCACGATCTCTTCTTATTGGGCGCGAAATACGTCATCTCTAAATTTAAACTTTGGATTTCCCACAACATCTAATTAGTTTGTCGATTTTGGAGAACCCCGTTCTTTGGAAAATCCTGGGCTTGCAGTTGCTTTCCCACGGGTCCAGTCTAACTCTCTGATTTTACGCCTCGATGAGTGTCAATGCAGAACCCTGCCCAAGGTGGCCCTAAATCTGTCCGATGCTGACAAGTGACGAGAGGATGTGAACTATCTGCGTGGGAAGCTAGTTCTAACCAAGTCGCCAGAACATCCCTGCGAATACATGTAACAAAAATATGGAGATATCATTTCGCTATTAAATCGGTCTCTCCCTCTCCTAATTACTGCTTCAAATATTAACCTACCATTGATCGCGCGCGGACAGTCGCCCCACTGAGAACTATTAATATGGTTTTCCCGCGTTCCTGTCATCCCAGTTTCTTCCTAATTTTCATAGCTTTCAACAATCGACTTCTCATTGTTGTTGTTGTTTAGTCAACTGTTCGAAGACAGGTCTGAACCTCACAAGTGATATCAAGAAGGCACCACTTATGGGGCAACTAGGCCAGGAGATAATGAGGTAGAGTGATCAGTTCCTTTCTCCTCTATTGCATACATTGCCGACTAGCTACATATTACACTAGTCAGACTTCAGATGCATATAAACAATTGTTCTTCCTCTGACATCTTGTCAAGTGAGATGTACTGCTTGATAATAGATGTACATATCAGCCAGAACCTCAGCCAAGGAATGACCTCTCATTATTGACACAAATTTTAAGCACTGAACTCGAACTTGTTTATCAGTTGTTAACGGTTGAGAAGCGAGAGTCAGTCAAAACTGCAGCAGTTGCTATCGTTTCGTTACGTGGCGGGAAGACTTACAGGTGGACCTATGCGCATGTTCGCAATCTCTTTCCACTATTAAGTCGCCTGGATTGCAACTTGATTGGCGGGTGTTTGTTTTGCATTTCTGCACAATCTTATAAGCTGCTTCATTACTAAGTAGATCTTAACCTTACATTTGCATTGAAATCAGTTGGATATACAGTAGGCATATGTCCCTATGAAGATTTTTATGAAAAATGGGTATCTGCATGCAAAAGAAGGGACGCAATCAACACAACTACAGGTAAGATGAAGTGCGTTATCTTTTCGAAGAATAAACTCGTAAGAATTTTATACTTTACAATTACATAATAAATTGTTATAATATTATGTAATAGCAATATCTGAATAGTAGCATTTCTACTGTAAGCTATTTAGCATCCATTAGCTACATTTAGGCAACCTTGAGAGATTTAAAGATTGCATTAAATTCTAATAACATGCAATAATTTTCAAATATTCTCTACAAAATTGTAGAGCGATAAAGATGCAATCCCTACAGAAAAAATATTAAGTGATAATGCATCTTCAAGTAATAAATCTTGCTCCTTTGTTTAACTCGCCGTAACTCGGAAACCAGTGAATATTTTGAGCAGTAGCAGTTTTAAAAGTAATTTCCATCCTTTCTCAACATTTCTCTAACTTTGATCTCCTATCTAACGTTAAAAATGAAAACATTTGCCGCTAATCAATTTTTCAAGGTGTAAATGTATATTTTGAACAGATCACTTCGAATTTATAATTTTTTCTCACTTTTAAAAAACGATTTCTATTTCGATTTTTTTTCTATCCTATCCTTAGACATTAACCTAACAATAATAAAAATACCAGTGTGATTGATTGACTATCACAGGAGTTACGATATGATAAATGTTTCATGGAATTGTCTTGGTCGTGGTGGGATCTCACGGAGAATGTTTATTCAGATGACATCACAACAACATGTGCAATAGAGGACAAGTTTTCGCATCAAAATGGATCCACCTATAAGTCTTCCCGCCCCAATTTCGTTACTATTAGTCCCCGTTAATCAATATAGGTCAGTATTTATTTATTTATTTATTTATTTATTTATTTATTTATTTATTTATTTATTTATTTATTTATTTATTTACTCTGGTGGAGTTAAGGCCATCAGGCCTTCTCATCCACACCATCAGACATATAATACAACTACATGAAAAATGTATCCATCAATGCAATTAATCTACAGTAATAACTAGTGACAGAATGAATATGATATAAAAGAGCAACTGAACATACAAGTAGAAATTGAAAATAACAAATATTAGTCTAACATATTAAATTATGCAAATTAAATTATGCCAGTATAGGTTAGTATATACTATACAATATATTTATACAGAGTGTTCAAAAATAACGTTTACAACGTTTCAGAGATAATAGAGGAGGTAAAAACAAATATCTTTTGTGACAAAACTTTGGCAGATGCGCCGTTCATTGTGTACGTAAATATTAGTATAAAAATGTTAGTGTAAACACTCGTGATACCCCACTTCGATTACTGTGATATTCTGCTTACTGACCTAAGCGTTACTTCGGCGCAGAGACTACAACGTGTTCATAATATGTGCGTCCGTTTCGTCTACAATATTCGCCGGGCTGATCACGTAACACCATCCCTCGAAATGTTGTCCTGGCTCCGTCTAGAAAATCGTAGGAAAATCCACTGTCTTCCCTTCTCTTTCACATATTGCATTTCTCCACTCCTGTCTATCTTGCGTCTCGTTTTCAAAATTTATCCACCCATCATAACCTAGACACACGATCACAACACTCCTCAATATTATCCATTCCCTCCCACCGAACATCCAAATATTCATTTTCTTTACTGTGGCTGTTCCTCGGCTTTGGAATTCCCTACCGAATAATGTCAGGGACTGTCAGACATCAAACCAATTTAAGAATAGGCTAACGAAATATTTTTCTAACAATTCTTTTTAACAATAATAGCTGTTTCATGTTTCTCAATGTTTAATGGTTATAGGTATATATCACAGATAAATATCTAAATTATCTCATTATTATTATTATTATTATTATTATTATTATTATTATTATTATTATTATTATTATTATTATTATTATTATTATAACTATTTCTTACCAGTGTTTATTATTGTCACACTAACATTACTTATCCAACTGTCATTATTTATTTTCATGTTGTTTTATGGTCTAGATATTAATGTAATAACTATGTAAGCAATTGTATTCAATTAGAATTAGAGTCTGGCTGGGCGGAAGAGAAGGCCTACTGGCCTTATCTCTGCCAGATTAAATAAATAAATAAATTATTATTATTATTATTATTATTATTATTATTATTATTATTATTATTATTATTATTATTAATCCATAAACAACAAGACCAATTGTCGTTTTAGAGGTGGTGTTCAAACTGCCGTCCATTGAAGGCATAGCACAGCTGGTACCTTCTTACTATGGAGTGTCTGCAACGCTCAAAAAGGCCGACATTGTCTCTAATAGCATGTGCAGCTTCAACAACGCAAGCAACTAAGTCTTCTGCCGTATCGATCGGTGTCTCATACACAAAACGTTTCACGTCTCCCCACAAAAAGAAATCCAGTGGGGTTAGGTCCGATGATCGAGGTAGCCACGGTACCGGCCCACCCTTGCCAATCCAACGATCGGGAAATGTAACATTTAGGTGGTTCCTGACACGACGATCAAAGTGTGCAGGGGCATCGTCATGCAGAAACCATATTCGTTCTCTGATGTTCAATGGGATATTTTCTAAAAGTTCTGGTAGGACGTCGCGTAGAAAAACAAAATAATTACCATTACGGATACTGTTAGGCAACAGATAAGGCCCTACAAGTTGGTCGTGCACAAACAGAACTAACCAGTGTGTGTTGTGACGGAAGTCAAGTCATCTATCCTTCAGGCCAACTAGTGGCAAAACGGCGCATCTGCTAAAGTTTTGTCACTTAAAACAGATGTTTGTTTTACCTCCTCTATCATCCCTGAAACGTTGTAAACGTTATTTTTTAACACCCTGTATTATCTCTCCCGTGTGTTACTGCGACAGAGATGAAACTCGG
This sequence comes from Periplaneta americana, assembly GCF_040183065.1. Classification (NCBI taxonomy): domain Eukaryota; kingdom Metazoa; phylum Arthropoda; class Insecta; order Blattodea; family Blattidae; genus Periplaneta; species Periplaneta americana. The sequence continues at coordinate 93,888,672 of NC_091123.1, forward strand.
GATGCGTCTTGTATCTTATCGTCTACATAACTATGATTCTCGTGAATGGATGATTTCGCATATAATTTTTAGAAGATATAGCCTATATTTTCTAAAAAAAAATGTTTGGTCATAACTTCTTCATGATTGTAAATAAATTTAAGCTCTTTTATTTGCTTGCGGAGCGTCAGTCCGCAGCGACTACTGTAGGGTTAATATCTTGAATGTAATACGTATTATATAGGATGGTATTTAAGCTCAATTTATTTTTCCAATAATGATATGTTTCAGGTTACATCGATACGCTGCCACTAAGGAACAAGGAAATGTTGGGAGTTGCATCGACTGGCTCCCGCTGAGCAACAAGATGCGTGTAGGGTATTACTGAAATGGTAGTGGTCAGTTTTTTTCGAATCGGTGTCAATTTGAACTATCCACGTTAAAAATTGAGTGAAGAAATAGTTTAAAAGGGTGAGTGGAGAGAATTTCTTTTTATTGTTATAAACAAAATATGTTATGATATAAATTAGACTGTTTGGTATTTTGCATTTAAAGATTATTCAACCGCAGTCTTGCCTTCCCATTGAATTAGTGCCAATACCTGTAATAAAAATTTAGCATATTTACAGTAATTACCCTGTTTAATTCCACACCATTTTTGTCTTTATCACTAAAAACTTGTACTAGTGAGATAAGATATTCTATAGACCTACATCTAAGGTCAATTTACGCCACTTAGGCCCAATTGTATAAAACTCCCTGACTAAAGATCAACTTTGATCGAAGATCGAAAAGTGAACCGAGTTCAGACACTTCTTCTATTGTATAAAACTTTTCTGCGATCAAATTACCTTGGTTCAAATGCAATCTAAGTTCACGTGAAAATGATTTGGCAACATCGCATAAACAGGTGAAATACGTGATGCGCGGACCATGTTATACAGGTTTGTTCAGTGTTGCCAATCTAGCGACTTTAACTCTTTTTCAACAACAATTTCTTTTAACTTTTATATTGCTTAAATAGGGATTTAGTGACCTTTTTAGCACCCCATAGTGACAAAATGTAAGCTTTCTTTGTTGATAATGAGAAATCTAGCGACTTTACAACTACTTTTTGGCGACTTTCCGTACACTCTGTTGCAGACACTGTTTTTTTTTTTGTGTAATGTAAATAATGGCGGACAATAAGAAGAAGGCTGACTGTTCTCCAAGTTGTTATCATGTTATGGCGTTTGATACTGCTAAACATAATAAAGCTTTATAAAACGACAATTTTCGTTTAGTAATACAGTTAATTGAACATTTATTAATGTACCTATCATATCCATTAATAATTAATGATTGTTATAAACATAATATAATTATAGGTTATGTTATTTGATAATGCTGAACACGATAGAGCCTTATAAAATATAAGAATGTTTGTGTATTAAGGCAAGAAATTGAAAGAAATATATATAAATGTACCTAACATATCTATTAATATTAATAATAATGGATATTTTATTTGCACAATCTGTCACTCGTATATTTCAAGCAGAAAAGAAATAACTGAACTTGGATCATCTAACTTAATCGGAGAAATTTCTTCAGTCAAAGTTGACTTTAATTTGAGACAAATTAATCTCAGATTAGACTTTATACAACACAAAATTCCAAGTTCAGCTGAAACAAGGATCAATTTAACCTCTGAGCTAAGATTAAATGGTTTATACAATCGGGCCTTAATTATTGATACAAATATAATTTTGGCAAGCTAAATGTAGTTAGTAATCAACAGTTAATTTTCTTCTGTGGACTAATAAAAAGAAGTCGTCTGAATAAATATACGAATTACAACTGAAGATCTGTAAGCTGTGATCAATTATGTTCCAAATGATACATCAAAGAATGCCGCAGTGATGAAATATGGCTTTCATAAAATTACTATTCAAATGCAGCTCTGTTATCGTTTTTCTTACTAAAAACATTAACCATATTCTACCTTAACATCCGAAGAGGAAAGTACACTTGTAGATTAGATTTTAACGTTTGGCACAAAATGCTTTCCACAGAGCAAAGAGGATGTCATATTCAGTGTTAGAAATAGTTTCCCACACCTAAAACACATCTGGAATAGGATAGACAAACTTTCTGAATACATCCAGAGATTCCTACTAGAAGAAGTGATTTCACAAACAGCTCTGTTGGTAGAAAATGCGATAGGAATAAATTATTGATTTTGTCATATAGAAGAATGTTTAAAACATGAAATCTTGACATATGTGATTACTCATCTATAATCTTCAATGTAGTATAGACGAAAAGCCATTCAAACTCAGACTTACCGAACCTAAGGCGACAATATTATTTTGAGATTGTAAAGGGAATTCCAAAACTTTGGTCACTGTAATTTTATTCTTCTTTTTCGGAGAAATTATTCCTGCCATTACAGAAGGCTATTAGGAAATGTTTTTCGCTGAAATTCTGAGCAATGGGGAGTAGGTCGTAGTGACTCGAGATCGATGGATGGAAATATAATTATTTTAGGAGTAGCTATATTAAGAACCTATTTGCGCCATATTTGAAAGACAAAGACATCGCATTTTATTCCGTTCGTTGATAGTCATACAAGAAAATGACATCTCTGCAAGGACTTTAATTAAAGAAAAATTCTGCCGGATTTTGAAAATGTCCGCTGTAACTTTATGAAGTCCGAGACACAAAATAACTGGTTTTTCAACGTCCGACTTATCTCTTTACAATCTAAATGTTAAGTTATTCCAAGTGTCTTAGGTAATGCAAATATACACACGGAGCCAATTAACAGAGACAATGGAATGCCAGACTAGATTATGAAACATTGAATCATGAGGAGGAGAAATATTGAAAAAAAAAATTAAATTTAAAAGAAAGGTAAAAAATGTAAAGAACACTAAAGAATTGTTCATTCTGTTCCAAATGCGGAATGATTATTTAAATTAAGTATTAAAATGGTGAATGCATAGGCGGAGTTATGGAGGGGGGAAAATGGGGGGGGAGGACAATTCCCCCCAAACTTGGCCGAACTCTTTTTTTCTTTCAACGTTAGAGAATATTGAATTTATAAGGTTTTTCTTGCTTTTGTTTATGATTAAGTTTCTGTGCTTAAATTGATGAATTTCTGTCTTCGGACCATGTGTGTGGACTATTTATATTTACTTCAAATTTCTGAATGTATAAGAATTTCTATACCTCATTTGAGGAATGGAAGCACTGTAATGCTTTTTTTTTATATAACAGCCTGTACTGATGTGTTAGAACTCTGCAGGTGTTCAAACAACAGCGGCTTAAAGAAATGTGAATAACATATTGCACAACAATGCAGAAAAAATAAAAGTGATCTCGGTATAATGTGAAAACTAAAAGACGAGATTAAATAAAATAATTAGAATTCACATTTCATATATCTTGCTTTTTTTAAATAAACAGATAAAGTAAATGTAAAATTGGTCCACCGCCGTGGAGTAATGGTTAACACGTCTGGCCATGAAACGAGCGGTTTGAACAAGTTACTTGGTTGGGGTTTTTACGGGGCTTTCCCTCAACAAATTGAAGCAGAATTGCTGGGTAATCTTTGATGTTGGACCTCGGACTCATTTTAAGTTCACGGTGTGGCGTGCTGTATTTGTACAAGAGCGAGGCCGTTTGGCTACCCATTCATTCACAGAATAGGAGTGGTAAGCACAATAGGCCTCAGGGGCTGCAGTACAAGCCTTCGGGTCCCTTCTCCAAACAAGAGTAAAAAAATTAATTTGTCTGTATATTTTGTTACAATTTTACTTTATTTTACAATACCTTTATTAAATGATCATAATCCGATATACTGTACCAAGGTCAAGCTATAATGGGGGGAGAAGATAAATGATGTCCCTCATAATCTCGTTATATCGGGATTCTATGGGTTTGCTTCCTCCCCCTCAAGGACACGGTTCTCTCTCCGCCTATGAGTGAATGTCCTTAACCATTTTTCATTCGTTATTCATTAAATGTATACCCTTCCTTTCTAAGGCGTAAGGTCCATTCACATTATACGGAATGTCAACGTAACGTCACAGACCAGCATTGTTGCGTGAATTTTGCTATCGATTCACATATCCGTACAGTAAGTACGTCCAACTTCACATCATCAGTCATTATATTCGTTGGCGATAACGTGTTTCTTACTATGCCAAAATTCAGTATATGAATTAGGCAAGATTGCATTGATTTTATATGAGGAAGAATCTACCAGCTAACAAAAGAAAAGAAAATGGGTCACACTAGAAACGTCGTAGGAGAATACCTCACATTATTAAAGAAAGCAGAGTGTAGTCGTGCCAGGGCGCTGCTCCAGGACTGTTTTCTGCAACCTGTGAGTGCCCTTCTTCTTTATTTTTACTTCTTAAAAAAAATAAATAATAATAATAATAATAATAATAATAATAATAATAATAATACAAAGTATGTGATTATGTCTCGTGACGAAAACATACTACGAAATGGAAATATAAAAACTGTAAATTTATCCTTCGAAAAAGTGGAAAAGTTCAAATAACTTGGAGTAACAGTAACAAATATAAATGACACTTGGGAGGAAATTAAACGCAGAATAAATATGGGAAATACCTGTTATTATTCGGTTGAGAAGCTTTTGTCATCTAATCTGCTCTAAAAAAAAACTTGAAAGTTATCATTTATATAACAGTTATATTACCGATTGTTCTTTATGGTTGTGAAACTTAGACTCTCACTTGAGAGGGTAACAGAAGCTATGGGCGTTCGAGAATAAGGTGCTTAGAAAAATATTTGGAACTAAGAGGGATGAAGTTACAGGAGAATGGAGAAAGTTACACAACGTAGAACTGCATACATTGTATTCTTCATCTGATATAATTAGGAATATTAGATCCAGACGTTTGAGATGGGCAGGAATGTATCACTTATGGGCGAATCCAGAAATGCGTAATAAGTGTTAGTTGGGAGGTCAGAAGGAAAAATACATTTGGGGAGGTCGAGACGTAGATTGGAGGATAATATAAAATTGGATTTGAGGACAGGTGGTATACTTATGATGCTAGGGACTAGATTAATCTTGCTCATGATAGGGACCGATGGCGGGCTTTTGTGAGGGCGGCAATGAAGCTCTGGGTTCCTTAAGAGTCATTTGTAAGTAAGTAATAAGAATAATAATCGCTAAACTGGAGAATTTGCTACGGTTGCTTTGAACCGTACCGTTACTGTTACGACCAAATTGAACTAAATACCCAATGTCGCCAACATAAGGATATGACGTTGGTCTGTGGCGTCGTTAGAAGAAGAATTTTTTTTCTTCTCCTTCGTTCTGAACATTACTGAAATATAGCACAACTATAAGTGACAATATGTATTTGCGTAAATATTGCGAGTAGATTACGTGCCTTAGATGAGAGGCTGGCACAGGAATAGTTTTGCTGTGGCGCATCCACGGACCTCTCATGCAGTGACAGCGTGATCCTTACTTGAATTTATTTTCTTGTGTACATTCAAGATAAAATCAAGAAGATCCCTTCTTGCTCCGATTATACATCTTAAATATACGAAGGTTAGGTTTGGTTAGTTTAGGTTTTTATTAACTAAGTCCGCTCATGCGCAGACAGCTAAGATGATCCTGTCGGCTATTGCCCTTATGATAGTTTTTGTTTCATAATATTGATAAACAATAATATGATGAAAGCGGTGAATAATTTCATGGCTGCTAAAAGTTTTCTTCTTAAAAGACGAGGTATTTTTACAGACCACAAATAAAACGGCAACCGGTCATAATTACGTAGTTAACTTTCCTTCATTTGAATGATATTCCCCCTTTTATTTTGTTGTGATAACCTACTTTAAGATCTTACTACATCTGCATTTTCTTTTGGTACATTCAAAACACCGCCTTGTACTGCATAAACCTTGCACTTGAGTAATGGAGTGAATTATTTAAGAATATAGTCACGAATTGTACTACCATCATTACAATTGTCTTTTGTTTGGCACGGCTCGGTACGGCCCGGTGACTAGTGGCCAGCGAGCAACGTCGACTACGGACGTCGATGTTGGTTTACCTTGAGTATTATCCAGTTGTTTCATAATAATAATAATAATAATAATAATAATAATAATAATAATAATAATAATAATACAGTATTTTCCTTAAGCCTACATACAATACCCCAAACTCTTGTTCCATCATATACCTACACGCTTAAGCCTACATAGAGTTAAGGTACGGTCACACGTCGCTACTTTTGCAGCGCTACTTTTATACTGCAGCTGCAAAAGTTGCGTGTCGTGTTCACACGTAAGCCAAAAGTAGCGCGCTGCACGCTACTTTTCGTGCTGCGCAACCCGAGTGCTGCAAAAGTTGCAACTGGAGGTTGCGAGTCTGTTCACACGCAAGGCGCTACTTTTGCAGCCGCAGTCATGCTGCAGGTTCCCATCTCCGTGTTGATTTCTCGATATACATTTTGTGGTTATGTTCGCATTATTAATAAACTCATGCGAAAGCTTCCTTATCTATTATTTGCTTTTCTGTCGAATCTAGTATTCAGAAATTGACATTATTTTTACTATAAAGCTTTTAAAAACGCCTATATACTTAAATGATAACCAACAGTATATTCACGTAATCAATGTTGGCAACCCTCCTGTTTGGAACTACGCTACGGAAAATTTAAAAAATGAATTATATCGTCACCAATTATGCTCAGACTGTGTTGTGATAATAACTGTTACAAATAATTTATTTTCATCACATTTAACATTAAAATATATCCAAACAATAAAAGTATCATTGACACATTTGGGTGGTAACACTGGTTGCAACCGCAGCAAAAGTTTCAACAAAACCGATATCAAAAATGCTGCGGCTGCAACCCTGAGAACCCTGTTCACACGTCGCTACTTTTAAGTTGCGCGCAGCATGGAAAAGTAGCGGGCAGCGGGTTCGGCGGCCGCTACTTTTCGGGTTGCACAGTTGTTCACACGTCGCAGTACAAGAGTTGCGCAGTTTTTTGTACTGCAGCGCTGCAAAAGTAGCGACGTGTGATCGTACCTTTATAATACCCTACCCTACCTCCTTCCTATACCACATTTCTCAAATTTTGCCCATTCCCCACAGTAATGCTGGTCAATTTGTTTTCTTTTGTGTATTGAAATCTCTGTGACTGTGATTCTCATTATACGATAAACATTAAACGGAAAGCTCTTGTTCTGATGGTAGGTCATTCAGTGGAAATTCATATCTAACTTACATCGTCTTGAAAATGTGATCATTCATTGTAAATTTCACACATGAGGCGCCCGAGATCAAAATGGGTTACGCGACTTTTTTTTAGAAAATGAGTTATAGAGGTCATTGGCAAGTTTGGGTTGAAGACTTTACACAGTGAAAAGTTCAGTTTCAAAATGGTTTATTTTAGACATGTAAAATCTATGAAGAAAATCAGTACATAGATCAAAATGGGATATATTATTATTAATTAATTAATCAATCAAAATGGAATATGCCAACCGTTATTTGAACAGAACAAAATGGGCCATTTTTCATATTGTTACGTTATATTTCCATAACACATGAAACAGAATGGTCTATGTTTGCCAAAGTTTATGTAGTTTTAGTTTTTTCGCCAGATTTTTCAGAAACCTAACATGGTTGAGGCCTTAGCTGCACAGTAACTATACGCCTACTCTTCTTATTTATAAGGCCAGGGCTATATTGTAATGAAAAATATTGATGTAAACTAATGTAATAAGCGTTATTTTATGAATTACGATAATACGTCAGACAGAAGATTACAGGCTATGACTGCTCAACGTATTCATCTGCTGAGAGTGAAAAGTTTTTATAAAGTTAATAATGAGGTGTGTACAAGCCTTCTCACTTTGATCTTTGATTGTCAGCAGAATTTGTTATTTCCACGTCTTCGTACCAAGCAACATATTAAGCCAGGCAATATTGCATGTACAATGAAACAGTAGTGAGCAGAGACAAGACAAAATATTGAGACCAAAATTGCATTTTCTTACACATGGCTAGAACAGAAGGTTCCTAAAAGAATTTCTGAAGTTGTATTTTTTGTTCACCATAGACTGACATGTAATGACAATAATAAATCTGAGAAGATTCTTCTGGTCTCAGATGGATGTTAGTCGCAAAAATACTATTAGGCCTATGATATCGATGATCTGTTGATGGTTCTACAATGAAGCTCCATCATCCCTGAAATATGACGAGGTTCTATTCCCTGTTGTCGGACACAGTTTTCTACCCTGTGACAGGATATTCGGAAAAGTGGAGAAGCAAATAAAAAAAGAAGAGGTAATTGCGTTACCAGAAGAATGTCACATTATCACTGGGAAACATGCAACTGTAATCAAGGTTAGCTATGAAGAATGTTCAATCCGTAACTGGAAGAAATTTACAAAAGACGCAGTGAAACCGACCCTTACATTCAAGATATCTCAGAAGTTCAACGTATTTTTTTTTCATCTTATTTAAAGGAGAAGCATGTTTACGCTTTTAGGGTGATCAATATTTATCATTATGGACTACGCAAACGAGGAAAATGTTTCCGTAGGATATCAATACATAAATGAAACTATCAATCCATTTAAAATCATAGATATAGAGGGATTGTTGCAGAAATATTTTGGTTTGTTCTGGAAAGGAGAAGATCATCCGCAGATAAACCTGCAAATCCGTATGATTTGGAATGTGCCAGCAAACGAACAAGATGGAGAAGAGCAAGCTGATGGATGGCCTTGGCACATGTTTTTCTCTTGTTAAAAATTTCTGTATAAATGTTTGAATGTTTGTAAACCTTGCAATTACTCTAATAATTTACTAAAAGGGTTAGTTTTCAAGTTTTTTGTAACTATTTTGAGAATAGTGTTATTAAAAATAAAATAAAGGTATTTTCAGATCTTTATTCTAAAGAAATCATGTTCAAAAGCATCATTATAGCTAGTAATGTAAAATTAGAATAAAGACTTTCAAAATAAATGCATCGAAATGTGATATTAAAATTTAAATTTTCTTACAGAACAAATATTTGGACACTATGGTTTGAATAATCATGGTAGGCATGTTTACTATTGACGGTTTCATCAATTAGAGCCATTCCCGCATTTGTATCTTTCTTGTATTAGATGTAGGAAATTTTTGCATTTTCTTAAAATTTACCTTTGATAACATTTTGATCTCGGGCTCATCATTTATCAGGAAAACAAATATATAAAATACTCCTCTTTTTAGAATTAAATATGCCAAAATACCGGTGTTGTAAATTTATTTGACGTAATGGGATATAATTCAATAAGAAAATGATAATAGACACTGTATATAAGTCAAAATTAGAATAGTCCGCCTATTACGCAGCCCCTGTAAATAGGCGGTTTAGATGCAGTTGCTTGAAGAGCGTCTTGTCGAAGTTTTATCCTAATAATAATAATAATAATAATAATAATAATAATAATAATAATAATAATAATAATAATAATAATAATAATAATAAGCTTTAGCGAAGCGCTCTGGTACTATTTTATTTACGACTACGTCACTGGCTGCAAGATGATCAAATATGCTTTTACAAATATGTTACATATCTCAATATCAGTTTTATGTCCTATTAAGCAAAATTCAAAGCGAAATTCAAAAGCAGAACACCATATTTCGAGAAGCAATCAGTGATGAGGAAAAGATAATGACTTATTTAAGGTAATATTTTTTACAAACCTATATTCAGTCTGATTCAGTCCGCTTTCCAACAATATTTTTTGTTGTCATATCTTATACAGGAATTTATTCAGTCATACTTGTCATTATTTTGTGAAAAATCTTCATAGTAAACTTGTGAAGAAAGTGTGAAGTGCTGTGACGTTGAGGACGATAGTATTTGAACGTGAATTCTGAGTTGTTTGAAGTTGTTGCCGAGTGTTTTTCACACGACTGAAAATATCACTGTATCTGAAGAGTACACGGGAACAAAGATGAATGGCATAATGTTCTTAAGGATGACAGTAATTTTTTTAATTATAGTTCATTTAGCGACGTTCTCAACTGCTGAGGTTATATTAGCGTCGCCTGTCTGTCGAAATTTTGTCCCTCAGGATTTCTTTTACATAACAGTAAATCTACTGACATGATCCTGTCGCATTTAAACACACTTAAATGCCATCGACCGGAGCCGGGATCAAACCCGCAACCTCGGCATAGAAGGCCAGTACTCTACCGAATGTGCCACCCAGCCCGACTGATGTCAATAGATTACTACAAACTTTAATATTGCTATTATCAAACCTGGTAAAAAGAATATTATCAACACAGATAGCCATCCTTTCCTTAATTTTTAATAGGAACAGCAATACATTTTGCAGTAATATACTGAATTGGATCATTATCTCACCTTTAACAGCGATGTGACATTCATCCTTTTGCCCTGTGCTCTTCATTTCTTGCCAGCCATTATAGAGAACTCTTCATAATTCATACTGATTTTAATTAATATATAATAAATAACAATAGTATTTCCAACACTCGGGTAGGTGTACGGAACGTGACGTCAAAGTGTTCTCGAGAATCCCAGATGATCCGTGCCCTATTGTGAATCGATCTTTACTACCTTTTCCGAGCCCAAACGCGTGGACCACGAAATCTGGTGTGCACTTGACATAAGCGCCATCTTATATCGATCATTAGAACCGGTGTTGCCAATTTGCTTAGACTAAAAATCCCTAACATAGCTATTACTTTCCCAGATTCCAATAAAAATCCCTAATTTCAAAATATAATTTCATATTAATATTGGATAGTAATCTTTATTAATACAACTTATAATAACAATTAGAACACAATTAAACGGTCACTATAAGCATATAATTTATTTTTTTCAATCATTAGCCCTAATAAAGTACTATCAACCAAGGGGAACTTGTAAGTTGTTATTTCATAAGTATCCCTAATCTCCTTCCCCTCGCTATAAATTTCCAGAAAGATAAAACATTAATATCTTCTAATTCAAAGAAAACTTTTCATAAGAAAGTTTATTTGCTTTAGTTTCAAAGGGAAGATTAATTTGTCAGCAGCTTCCCAGTAGGCATATTCAAGCACACATATATACACTTTCTTACTTAAGCTTAAATAATCGTATATTATTTGCCCAAGTCACAAATCACAAAATCACCTCACCTAATATCAAATCCGCTTCGCCTGATTGTATGAACTCAACTGGTTGAGTGAGTTTCTCCATAATAAAGTTCAGTAGAGAAAAAGGCAAGGACTCACTTACAAAAACACTCATACAGTTGTCTTATCCAAACAACTGAGCTGAGAGTAAAGAAACCAGGAAAAAACCGTCAGATAATCCCTGGTGAAACTGTTTCTTCTCTAATAGCAATGAGGAATATGATAAAAATTAAAAGTCGCATTACTTTTATCCTTGTTACGGAATATAATTCAAAGAAAATATTTAACTCAAATTTTAAATGTATAAAAACTTAAATAGAGGCAGACATTAGGAAAAGACATAGTTTTAAAAGGGGAAGAAAATTCCTAGAAACAATTAATTTTGGATAAATTATTCCCATATCACCAGATAGCACTTAAATTCCCTAAAACTAGGGTTGGCAAGACTGATATGGACTAATCTCTTCAACGTTTCGTAGATCCATCACACGAGACGCACAGTTTTATTTCCCTCCTAGATGAAATTATGCTAAGGATTTTTTCGCCCTTATCCTCCTTTGTCCTAGGGTCCCTTATAGGATATATTAAACAGTTCTTTTAATCCCACCATCTCAAGAAGAATGTTTTAAATTTTCTTGAAACTGTTAAATACAGTGTATTTAGAAGAGACGGCATCACCACCTAAATATGAATTCAACCAAATTAATTAATTTACATACCAGCCACACACGCTCCAATATGTCTATTTGTGGAAAGAAAGAGATGGAACGTATGTATGAAGGTAAGTCACTGGATTGTTGATATTATTAAAAAATGAAATAAACATTATGCTGAATGGATTAAATAAAACATCGTTTTGTTTGATGGCATACTCAGATTCGTGCCTTAATATATGTGTACATATTACTAAAATTGAGATATACATTGTGTCTCCTATGGGAGGCGTCAGGATTCTACATTTTAAAGTAAAAATTGTTATTTTATATCACATATTATAAAATAAAACTAAATGTTCAATCAGAGTTCATGGAATTAATTTACAATGCATTAAGGTCCAAGGATACATCAATTTTGAGTTACTTTCATTACTTGAATTATTTTTCCTAATTTTTCCATCAATATACAATCCATTTGCAAGAAAATATTAAAATTTCATAGATTTCTGAATCCCATTATTTTCCCCAGGTCTGATGATGTTAAAGTTCATCGTTACAGGCCAGATTCGAACTCGCGAGCCGCAAATCAAATGGTAAAAACGATCCCACTGAGGATTGCGCCAGTTTTATAAAGCTTATCTACACTACATAGACCTAGATGGTCATAGAAATGTAATTTCCGATTATAGAAATCTACAAATATTGTACAAATACCGTAATTTCTCTTCATTTCCTTGTTATTGATGTGAAGATCATGGGAAGGATGGCTTTTTATAAATAATGGATATACAAAAAGAAGAATATTTATCTTCTAAAAACCCTTTCATACATCATCTTTAATCCCCCAAAATATTACTCAATCACATCGAATTTTGAAGTTTAAACTTCGACATTGAAACACAGTTTTCTATCCGTGTTGATTCTGGGCAAATTCAGAATTGTATATAGAGTGTTAATTGGGAGGCCGGAGGGAAAAATACCTTTGGGGAGGCCGAGACATAGGCGGGGGTATAATATTAAAATGGATTTGAGGGAGGTGGGATATGATTGAACAGACTGGATTAATCTTGCTCAGGATAGGGACCGATGGCGGGCTTCTGTGAGGGCGGCAATGAACTCCGGGTTTCTTAAAAGTAAGTAGCTAAGTAAGTTGGTTCTGTAGCATTAAATCCTATCAAATCTCCAATCTGCTTAGTACGATCAAGCCTCGTTTGGGACACAATCTCACACATTATTGAAGGGAGTTAATTAAAACAAAAGTGATTCTCATCATTCAAATGGCGTTATAATGGCGCCACATAACTATTTTACTTAATATTTCACACTAGCTTAATGTACTGTAATAATACCTTGCATAAACTGCTTCCAAAAATAAGACTCCTTGCTTCTTTAAAGGTCTACGTCACTTCCATATCATGTATTTAACCTATAAATTTGGAACTAAAATTTTGTTTCTTCAATCATGATAGCATGGAACTAGCATAGGTATTAAAAATTTCCATAGCAATTTCATAGACCCGTTCGCATTTTTAGTAACACTACTATAATAACAATACCCACTCTTGTTTCCTGGCAACAATTGTAATGCTTGATATGTAAGGAGAATATTTTACTTTTAATTTTTTATTTTCTGGTCTTCGCTAAACTCCATCGGTGATAAATGGTACTTAATAATTAACCTTCGGAATTTTATATTCTAAAAATTACATTTCGTGCCTAAATAGACTCAATCAGAGCCTTCTTCAGTTACAAGCCGGAGCATGGTAAGTTTTTGCAACGTTGAATGGAGGCGGGAAATTCTAAAGTGATATTGATGTAATTATTGTGCTTGCTCTTCGCTTTCGCTGTACTTAACGTGTATTTTTTTCAATATTACTTTATGCACAAAGGTAAGATCAATATTCAGAGTAGTGATGTAAATTATTACGGATTCGAAAACAGTGTTTTATTGTAATCAATTAGCTATACTTCAGGTACGGCCATACAAAGGCTGTCATTTAAAATAATTATAAAAAACATGTTTTTATTGATAGCACAAAGGTAAATAAATAAATAAAAAAGATATTCCTTGCACTGAAAATAATAAAATCAATAATGCAATAAAGACGTAAGTTCCTACGCAGTATTCTTAAGTTCCATTCAATTAACTAATTTGTGCCTGGCAAATTGACAATGTTTTGCGACATTATGGTGTTTAACCTCTGACGTGAAAGGTCTAGGATACCACATACATTTTAATTTCATGTGATTATCATTGTCGTGCTTTTCTATAAATATTTCAGATGCCCAGGAAGCCATTTTTAGTTTGAACCTGGCGAGTCATCATAACAATACTGTTGTCCTAAATTATTTGTTATAAACTTCTTAAAATATAATTTTAAACAAATGAAATTACAGAAAACAAGCTAAGAATGTAAATTATGCAAATAAAATAAAAATTTAAACAAAGGAACTATTGGCATGTTATAATGAAGTATGAGGATGTAAATACAGTTAGGCCAAGTATAAAGATCTATGAACAAATTAAGAAACATACCTTCAACATAATACGTAACAAAACACATAATTATCTATTAAGTATGTGCCAATTAGCGTAAACTCAGGGAACTTTAAATCCTGTAAATACGAAGTGAAAAGAAACATGTTTATAATTAATTTATTACAAGAGAAATGATATTAATAAACAAACCTTGAAAACCAACAAAGTGAGTGTATGCATCTACAAATTACAGGTAGTTCTGACGTATGGCAGGCATTCCGAATCTTCAACAAAACTGCAACCTATTTATGGGATAAGAAAAAAAAGCAGTTTAGAGTGAACTTGAAATTCAACAGCGTAACTTTATTGATATATACTATCAGGCGAGATCCAAAAATTTGGCTATAATTCTGATACAACACAAACCACAAGTAAGACTATAAAAATGTAGTTTAAAAAATATTTAATATTTAGAAGAATTTTCAATCACTTTGTCATTAATAATAATAGTAAAAATTGCTAAAGACTGCAGCGATATTTTCATTTATTTCTTGTTTTTATCGCCAACACGCACTTAGTTTATAATACATCAACAATGAACGTTTGGCACAACCGCGAACATAATTCCATCGACGCACACTTATATTGTAAAATTAATTTATTTAATTTGTTTGACCCTTTATGTCTTTTGGGTAATGCTTGATGAATAGTTCAGTCATTAATATTTCTTTTATGTTTTTATTTATATTAGCACAAACACGTGTTCTGTACCGTAGGCCTGCGTTTGAGAGTTAATTACAGTGTTGCCGACGTATGCTTGTAACTGAAGAAGGCTCTGGCTCTGGCTCAAGAAACCTAAAAGTAGGTTCTGCAAATTAAAATATTACTCTAGAAACCATGTATCTAAAATTATTTTCTATCTTACAATTAATAAATTTCCCTTATTTTTACCACTATTAGTTGAATATTAAATATCTTACAAAAATCTTCTTTAGAAATTTTAGCCTTAAGCAATCGCGTATCTTCCTAGACGTCTATAGAGGGATACACAAAAATAGAGTGAAACTATAATACGATGATGCAAAATGAAGCATTATTTCATTCCAGAAATTTACATTCCACTTTAACCACACTTACATTCCATAATAATTGCATTTGTAACATACAGCCAGCAACATTTCTAAATTTCCGAAATACAATTGAGAAATTTTTTTGCTGTTATTTATGCTCGCTTTAACATCTCTGGCCATATCGCGAGTCAATCATTTGGATGAAATCCGAAGGCCTGTGTACTATTGTTGAGACTGGTTCTGTTGTTGTGAACTAGATGGCGACTGTAGATATATTACTGATTTGTTATGAATAAAATTTTGTTGATATTCAGGGACGTTGTGGCCCAAATTTCCTGGCATTTGCCTTACAGTTAAGGGAAAACTCTGGAAAACCTCAACCAGGAAATCGAACCCTGGCCCTCTGTGTAAGAGACCAGCATGCTGACCTCTACAATTAATTTTCATCATTTTACTAGCTAACTCAAATCTTAAATTAATTATAATTGATTGAATTAAATTAGCTCATAAATTAAGTTACTACTTTACCTTATAGGTTTATCTAAATTTAAATAAATATGTAGTCTACTAGTCTCTAAAACCTTAAAACTTAACTGAAGAACATAGCTGGAGAACCTTTTAAGTGTAGTGTAAATATTTGTAATTTAAATATGTATTGCATTGATTAAGGCTGGTTGAGTGGAAGAGAAGGCCTTATGGCCTTAACTCTGCCAGCGAAAGTAAAACATTATTATTATTATTATTATTATTATTATTATTATTATTATTATTATTATTACACCACAAATGTGTCAATTGAGAGATATGTCGGAAGAAGGGCACATAGATCTGTGTTTTATTTTTCGGGAAAACACTCAAAATCTTGCGAAAAATTGCACTGTTTATTGTACTGAGGCTATTAATCGGTGAAAATAACAAAAAATATATACTTACTTATGGCTTTTAAGGAACCCGGAGGTTCATTGCCGCCCTCACATAAGCCTGCTATTGGTCCCTATCCTGTGCAAGATTCATCCAGTCTCTATCATCATATCCCACTTCCTTCAAATCTATTTTAATATTATCCTTCCATCTACGCCTCGGCCTCCCTAAAGATATTTTTCCCTCCGGCCTTCCAACTAACACTGTAACAAAGAAAAATATATAAAATATATAAATAAATAAAAAAAAATGGAAATTCTTGCTTGAACTCCAAAAAAATAAAATGTTTCAGTGTCCTAAATGTGTGCTTATTTTGGCCTATGACAATTTAAACCATCTCAGGACGAATTTAAAGAGACCAGCACGTGCGCGGAGCTGCAGTTCTTTAAACAGACAGTCAGCTGTCATTCTGACAGGTTTTGTTCGTCATTGTAACTAATTTTACTTTTCATTCAGTTCATATTTCGCGCTGTTGTGTAAGAGAAAAATATGTGTGGTAGACCTGTATAGGAAGGAATGTTATTCGATAGTGTATATCATATACATCTTCGACCATTAAAGTAAATAGAGAGAGCCACTGCCATCGTGATCTAATACAGGCTTAAGGCAGACCACGTGACTCGCTTAACAGCTGATCGCGAAGGGCGGTCTTTCAACCATATCAATTAGTTGCAGTACATGAAAAATAACATATATTTCTCTGAAATGCAGTGTAATCGCGTCAGTAAAATTTTAAACAGTGAGTGTGAGACATTTGAGACACAATTCACTTGGAACGTAAGGTATAATATTATTTTTGGTGTGAAAATTACGTTGTTGCAGGCAAAGTTCGTATGTGTAATACCTGCCTTTATTTCGATTAAATATTGCGCCCTTATGTGGTTAAGTGAATTTTTGGTGTTATAAACAGTAAATATGTGTAATAATATACACGTGAAAGTGAAACATTGACTGGGATGTAAAGTAAATTATGATTAGGCCTAAGTGCAACGTTACTGATGTTACTCTTGTCTAATCCATTATTGTTAGTTTACCGTATTTGTTTTATTAAATTTAAATTATTGCGCCCTTCTTATGTGTGAATAATCTACATTATAAATAATACGACGTTTGATAATATACACAATTTGAACTAAAAGCGAGATACATATAGTATATTATGAAAAATTAAGTATACCTTATAGTTTTCATTACTGTTACAGTATCTAGTATTGTAATTAATTGAAATAAAGCACGCTCGCTTCATTACGAAATTCTTGCACATTCATTTAAGCAAGTTTCAACAATTTTCAGTTGCATCGCACGCATATTTTGATGTGTTGACATTATAGGTTATGTTTACTCTATCAGTACTTACCTTATTTCTATATTCGCAATTATGCATCATAATTACGCATAACGCTACGTATAACTTGTAAATGCAATTTGTCTACACTTCAATTGTATTTATTCGTTTCATACGGTACTCCAGTCTGATTAATTTAATATGTTACCAGGGCTAAACTAGCGCTGAGGTAGTTCCCTTCGTATTCTTACACCTTGCATATACTAATTAGTTCGGTTAGTTCAGGATTTTATTATGCCTTGCTTAGAGGATGAAATGCATCTCCACAAAAAATAAATTCAACTGTTTTCAGTTCAGAAGTTACCGGAATTATACCTCAGCGCTCGTTTAACCCTAGTTAAGTAATATAACCGTATGTACATTTCATAGGAGGGGCTGTGGTGAATTTTCTACCTATAAGTAAGGAAGATAACTGTTCTGAAGTTTATCTTAAATATATTCTTCTTTATTAAATCTCAAAATAGCTTCCATTCCAAACTTAAAATGTTGATGCAAACAGGTTATGTTAACATGTAAAACTCCGTTCACATTAAAATAACACAGTTTGTAATTATTTCTGTAACATATTATGCAGTAAGAAGTGAACGTATCTTATACACACATTACACTAAATAAAATTGAGCACCGACACGCATTAAACTAATATATTTCACTCAGCTCCGTATACTCAAATAGAAAAGCCCGCCCCATCGAGTGACGTCACACATCCTGCATTACGGCCAGGTCTAGATCACGATGGCAGTGAGAGAGCGTTCGATACTACTGATCAGCTAATTAAGGGCAAAACATTACGCAGTGTAGACCTACTTTACATACAATGCATTACGAATATATCATAGCTTATCCTATTATGAAGTTCAAAAAATTTAGTAGATTCTAATTTAACAACTCTCTTGTTTCATTGTGCATACTGGTATAGCTTGTTTTATAGCATGAAATGAATTATCCTAAAGATTTGTTCACTTATTTACTTTCCAGGCACCGGGTTGTGTTGAATGCTCTACCTGGGACTGACCATGCTGCAGAAATGCTGCATGTCATCTTCACCGCATTAATATAACCAGATGATGACAGGCCTTTTTTATTGAATACTCAGGAATTTGTCTTAGGACATTCCGCATAAAAACTGACCCCTTTACCTTGTTCGGCTGTTGACACGAAGAAAAAGATATTTTCCTTGGGATTTCTCTCTGTTTCTGTCCTTGCTTTAAGCTCGGAAATTCATTTTCAGAGATATTAAGATAAGTCAAAGCATGTTGTCTTTCTTTGCTTAGATCTCTAACAAAATTTACTTACGAAGAGAGCACAATTAATGTATTGCGATTTAAAGAACGAATTTATTCATCAGGCGAAAGAAGAGAAGTCAAATTCTTATAGTTGAACAATAAATTTGATTTTTCAAAATATTCGCATCTCGCAAACCTAAATGTAACACGGCAGTTACATAATAATCGTTTAACGTGACTTTCCATATGGACATGTGATTTATATAATAATGGTCCCTAGTTTTTTTAACTGATGCCAAGAAAAAAACAAATAGTGTTGCATCATTTCTACTAAACTGTTGATCCACCAGTGTACACATATTTCACGAATTTTTCATTTCACAGTTTTAAATGTTTCATAATCAATCTTGAACTAAAATGCATATTAAAATGTCAGTATAAGGACAGAGGGCACAAACGTTCCAGTTTTATTTTATAGATATTAATAAAAACCACACTAAACAAAACAACAGTAAGAGAAGCGCTGCTCATAATACAGAGTGGGAAAACATTAGAGATTTAAGTGTGGTAGAAAGGCAGAATCGTTCATGCCAGGACGGGATTTCTTACACACTTCGGAGTGAATCTAGATTCAAAAAGCTTAACAACACTGAGTGAATGGATATGAGCGAGCATAGAGCAAGCGAGAGAACGTGTTAAAATGTGTTCATTGTTGAAATGATCGAAATAACTTTTATTAGTGAAAAACAAGGTAGATATTACACACTGTCTGAGATTCTAATAACAAAATAATGAAGTTATACTGCAAGCCACAAAAATAGAAGAGATATTTTCGTTAGGGCACTTTGTTACCGATAAAAGTAACTGCGTTACAGTTATTTGACTAATAACGCCGCTACCGAGCTTTACTTTCAAGAAGGAGCTGTACAGCTCATGAATTTTGTCAAGACACTCGCGATGCGCAGTAGGGGAACAACGTTTCTGTTGAGGGGGTAGGAGTAGGAGGGAAGGTCGGGCGTGTGTCTATCGAGTTCAAGGCAAAGGCTAACCCATTCCCCTATAAAGGTTGACGCTCACTGGCACGAACCGACCGGAACGGAACGAACCGGAAATATTCTGCGAGAGACGTATGCATGTATTTTAAACGGTAAACGCTCACTTGTCCGAACGGAAGCAACCGGCTGCCGGTCCTGACGGACAGGGTTCTCGCGACACGACCCTAGCGGAATTTCCGATGACGATCGGCTGCATCCGTATGTCTTCGCTGGTCTTCGGAGAAAAGTGTGTTGGCTGTTCTCAGTACTTTCCCACTCAACATGTGCTGGTGCGTTGTCCAGACAGATTATTCTTAAAATGGGTGATGAAAAGTTAATTTTAACAGTGCTAATCGCGCTTCTGTGCTGATTGGCCTTCGAAATGTGATGTTTCCCTTCATTATTTGAGATGCTAATAACAGATGAAATTTTAAACATTTTTCTTCGCTCATACGAAAGTGCTAAAAAAACCATTACTCGATCTTTACACAAATGTGGGCAAAGATGGTTAAATTAATCAAGACACATTTTTATATTGTTATGACTAGAGCCCGGATTGTATGTAATTACATATTCCGTTCCTACATATGTAGCTATAAGGAAAGCTAAAAGTCCGCGAATCGTATTAAATTTAAATTTAAATTTAAATATACAGAATAAAGAATATAATTACAAACAAACAAGACAAATAGAAATAAAATAATACCATCAATATAAAAAGGAGATACAGTAGTATTAACAAACTTTGAGACCGAATGAGCAGCGCTCGTGTTCGATCGCAGTTAAGATATAATATTAATAGGCCTGTAAGAGAATATAAAATAAAATAGGAAATAAAATTAAAATTACAGTTACAGAAATTATATAATACAATATTAATATAAGAGAAATACAGAAAAAATAATAAAAATAAATAAGTAAAATAAAATAGGAACTAAAATTTAAATTATAGCGGCAATGGAATTATATAATATAATATTAACACTAGAGAAGAATAATATCGCACGTGAAAAGTAGGACAATATGTATATATATATATATATATATATATATATATATATATATATATATTTCAAAATTATAGAATACAAATATAATATAGGTTGATTAATTCATACACATAGGCTATAAATTTATTTAATCAAATTGAAGATATTAACACGTCTCTAATTTTCTTGTTATATGTTAGTGGGTTACATGTTAGAAGTTCTGGGTATAATTTAGTTAAAGTATTGTACAACCGAGGGCCAAAATTAATGCTATGCTTTAGACCAGCAGATGTGAGACATTTAGGTTCTATTAATGTTGAATTAATATTTCGTCTTGTGTCATAATTATGTGTCTGTAATACAAACTTATTACGATTTTTATGATAAAATTTTAACAGCGTATGCTTATAAATTTGTTCAATATTAAATACATTAAATTCAGAATAAATTAATTTAGTTGGATAATCGAAACGTTTCTTCAAACAAATTTTAATTATTCGTTTTTGTAGTAAATTTAACGAACTAAGATTAATGTTTGTACTTCCACCCCAAACAATTATACCATATTGAATGGTAGACTGAATAATGGCCAAATAAACATTTCGTAGAATTCTAATGGGTAAGTAGCATCGAAGATTAACGAAAGGGATCATTATTTCCAAGTTTTAAATGTTTTTACATATTTTGGTGCATAATAAATATTTTGGCATATATTATATATTTTAAAATATCTTGAAGGATATTGCATATTTTGAAAGAATATATACATTTTTTCACTAATTTTCTCTCTACGTAATGATTAAGTTATTTTTAAAATTGTTTATAAAGCTTATCCCTTCGTCTCTAGTGCATAAATATAATTTGATAATTGAAAATAATAACGTATTCTGTCAAAAAATGGACATCTCTTTGCAATGCTAATAGTTTGTATCCCTTGAGAAGTAACGGTAAAGTAGGTACAAATACCAATGCGAATGGTAGTAGTGAAGGAAAGAATGAATCAGTTGCTCTAAAAGAAAACAATAGTTTTTTCTGTTTTTTTTTAAGAAACTTACTTTGACGTCAGGCAATACAAGTAGCAAGCCTACTGCCATTCGCATCCAAGTTAAAAGACTGGATTTCAATTGACGATTCCTTTACTAAAATGGTAAAATCGTGCAGTCCAAAGTGTGTGACAAACGCATTGGGTGCTCCATGAAGTCACAATTAGAATAGCATTTAAAAATTGAACTTCATGTGAGAAATAAAAAACGTGCTCCGTCGAAAAGAAAAAGTTCTTCTTACACAAGTGGTGCTGAAACATTCGTCTTCTACAAGTGAATTTAATAAAAATTTGTGCATGGCAATGGTTGCTGCAAACATATACAGTGGTATAAACTTGGAGTTCCAAAGTTCCAAGCATTCCTACGCAAATACTGCAACTTCAGTATTTCTCATGAATCAACACTCCGGAAAAAATATTTGAACTCCTGCTACACTGACACAATGGAAACGATTAGAGATGGACTTGATGATTCCTACGTATGGGTTGCCGTTGACGAGACGATCAATAACCGTAGAAAATATGTAAAAATATTCAATTATTAATTGCGCCTCCAAACAATGAGGTTCAATCACATGTGCACCTGTAATTTTTTATTAGTGTGCACAAATACATCTAATAAAGCTTAGATTTTAAATTACCAACTTTTTTTTTATTTATTACATATTTATCTACATACTTTTTTAGCTTCATATTTATGTAGTCTACATAGTTCTCATTCTCACATTACATAAAATCCGGGCTCTAGTTATGGACCCATATTTTCTTTTTTCTTTTCTTTTTTCCTTCCTCATCAACTAAAGACTCAGTAAAATAAAATAATCTTCGGAACTACTATCCCACTCCATGTTTAAAACAGACTACCTGTCGACTGTACCGGAATATTCCGAGCAGTGAGCGTCAGAGCTTCCGCGGAAGACGGACTGCTGTAGATTTCCGTTCCGGTCGGTTCGTGCCAGTGAGCGTCAACCTTAATTCATAAGCAGACTCATCCGATCTCATGCGCAGCTCTGTAGGAAGAGTGGAGGAGTGTCTGGACATAATGCTAATAATTAATACTAACAATAATAATAATAATAATAATAATAATAATAATAATAATAATAATAATAATAATAATAATAATAACAGGGAATATCCTAAATTAAATTAAGCACGATCACTTAAAATAACATTTAAAGTAAATCTAATTTGTATCTTAAACCTAAGTTCGAACTAAAACCCACGAGTATGATATGTTCATATCTGCACAAGTACCTTTCAACATTACACTCATTTCGCTGTCAACTCACTCACTGCACTGGAACTACGACACATTTCACTGATTCTATCCTGATTTCACTGACACTTCAAAAACATTTCACTGTTCAAATACTTTGCACTGCCACTATAAAGCTTCACTGACAGGAACACGTTTCACTTACACAACACACTTCACTGACACAACACACTTCACTGACACAACATAATTCTTCACTGATACAACACTTCAATAACAAAATATAATTTACACCCTTTAAATACTGTGTATAATTACCGTCTATTAGTAAAGTCCTTAAGCCTATTTTTAAATACATTTTTGGTTGTTGGTAAAGCCTTTAGTAAGTCTGCAGGTAAAGCATTCCAATCCCTGATAGTACGATTGAGAAAAGAAAACTTTCCAGTGTCCGTCCTCTGTCTTCTTTCCCTCAGTTTATATGAGTGGTCGTTCCTTGAAGAGTAATTTGGCGGCTGCAACCTATTTTTTATTTCTCTCCAGGCAGGCTCACCTCTGTATGTTTTGAACATTGCGCATAATCGAATTCGCGTTCTCCTGTCCGTGAGTGTGTCCCATTTTAATGGTGAATTTTTTCGACAACACTTGAGAGCCCGTTTCCTTCCTTATCGGGAAATTAATTTTTTTTTTCTGCTATACCTTCTTTTCCATTGCGGATTTCCGAACTTAACGACTTCCTAACTGTGATCACCAATTTAAAAAAAAATTGGTTATTATTATTTTGATCTGACATATTTTCTTCAGAAAACACTCAATGATAGGAATTTTTCATATAAAATATATTATTGCCAAACAAACGAAAAAATATTCACTTCATTTTGAATGAGAAATAAGTCTTATAAATGTTAATGTTGTAAATTTGTAAATCTAACACTAAGATAATAAAAAATATATAAATTATGAAACACTGTAATTAATGAAGACTTTATATAATTGTTAGAGACACGGAATTATACACAGTATCACAGCTGATGTAAAGACAAATACTATCTACAGGAAATAGAGAAAAAATATCGGATTTATCACATAAAATATTTAAAATCTGTATTTTAGTACGGTTCTAGTGTAATTAATTTCTAGTTTTTCGGTTGAATGTGTAGGCTTTCCAGACTTGAAAAATATACAGACACACAAAAACATATCTACAACATATCTTCAATACACAATTAAATTTCAGAACACATATCCTATTTGACTCCACACTACCAAATACAAACGTGTCCATCACCAAAGCAACTTCAGAATAAATCGGAAACAAGCGTTCCACTAATTCTGAAGATGGCTAACAATGAAGCCGAAACTGGGCAACTAAGGTGAATTCAACACAATACAGTTAATTCCATAACAAATCTTAAGTGATAAATGAGTTAAAAGTGTGTAATCAATATGTATGCCTATAATACATAACATATGTTTTAGAAATTATGAAAATAATTACAATGTTTATAAGTATATTTAATATACTAAAACAGTTATTAATAAAACACATTAATTCTATTATTATAACGATTTTGAAACGTCCGTACATACTGATTTCATTTTATAAAGTTCATTCTGTATACGTTATTTTCTCTCGTTTTATTCCATCGAGTTTTCTACTTGCCGTAGTTTACGAATGATTTCATCCTACACTTACATTTCGACGTAAATTTTATCAAGATCTTACTATCTGCTACGTTAATCATAGCCTGACAGATTCCCGTAATAAAAATTTTGTATTAGTAGACTAACATATTTCTTCCTATTAATTGATTCTACTTCAAATTGTTGCCCTCATTTGTAATATTTATTTCTATCTCATAAAGCTCCTTCTTTTTCTGTTCACGAAAAATAAACTAGTATAACAAAAATTTAGTAAACTTTATAGTGAAATGCTTGGAATTGTACAATACTACGAGTAATTTTGAAAATGTTACAACGATCGTTCAAATTTTGTAGAATACTTACCCTCAGAGTAGCAAACATTTTTCTCATAAAGAATCAGGAATTTCAACAGTTTCTTCTCCTTGCCAACTATACATAGAAACATCCTAATTTAGAGTAATTGTATACTAAAACCATTTTTATTGCTTGGATTGAAGGTATAATCTTTCTAGATGGTTAAGAATTTGTGGGGCAGTTGACAGACTGTTTTATCTCTCAGCCAAAACACGGTCTGCACAAGTCGTTACCCTCTCTCTAGTTCTGGCATGAGATAAAATTAATCGCAAGGGATTTCTTTTTTATGTTCTTCTTGAGGACGCCTTGTGTCTGCTACTGTTCAAACACAATAAATTTAAATGGTATAATGTGAAAGCACCTAATAAATTTAGTCTTTTATGCTTTTATAACCCATGGATACTACCTCATATTTGATTCGTCCAAGGAACGATATCATATTATTGAGTTCGATGCCCCCAAGACTCATGGTCGCTGCTAATACTTTAGCAGCGCCATCTTAACAGCATTATAGGCCCTCGAGAAAATCAGTGCACTGGGCCCTGTCTACACAACCACTCACGGGAATAAAAATTTAAATTATCTCTAAAATAAATTAGTACCTTCAATAAAACCAAAGTTTAGACATCAAATGAACACCACAAAGGTTTCGACAATACAACATGTGGCTTAAACTTGAAAAACAAACATTTCAACATAAAAATTGCACTTGGTTGGTAAATCGTACTGACGACATAACACACGCGCACATTATGAAATTATAATCAATTATTTACTATTTATAAGTGTTCAATACAAACATTTGCGAAATTCCATTATAGAGAATTCCTTTATAATTGGCTTGAAATCAGTGGTTTTCAGAATGTCAGACATACCAACTCTCCGCTAAAAATGTTATTTTTTCTCCTTCTACCGAGTTAATAGGAGATTTTAATGTTAAGGCAGGTGATTGGAAAATTAGTGTTAAATTCTGGTATGTGTATACATTAGCACGGAACTCCTAAGTTCGCGGAACCTCCAGACAACTGCCCATCGTGAGCATACGTTAAAACGGCATTATAGTCTACATTAGCATATTCACATAACATTACACATAAACATATAAGTATTTCAAATTACTGATGCCTTCTTCGCCTGAGTAAGACTAACAGGAAACCTTTCAAAGTCACAAAGCCACAACCCCATTGAAGGGTCAAACATTGATAAAGAAAGATAAAATACAAAAATTAATGCTACTAGTAACAATAATCAGCTGTACAAAACAGAGTAAAACCTAAATTCCAGCAACACCTGCAGACTAAACATATAAACTTTTGTGTTCACCCTTCTTTATCTTGTGGATTATAATCGAAAGAGAATGTTGGAAAATGCAAGTATTCAAGTGATAATGCAGTATGCAGTCAGTAGCGTAAAGAATGTTTTTTTTTTTTTTTTTTTTTTTTTTTTTCAGATACGATAACATTTCAATCTAAATTTTACACTATATGTTATTTATAACTTATTATTTGTATTTTACAATTTGTAATATCAGCTAAATTGTTTAAAGAAACTTGTTTTAACAGTGTTTTTCCGTGTACGAATAGTTTCTAAAGGGGTTTAAATAGTATGTTTGTGCGAAGTTTCCTTGTAAGTATTGAAAATGGCATTCCTTACTTACTATTTCTTCATTCGTCTTACAGAAAAGCAAATAAATCTTCATTTTATTTGTAGAGTAATAGGTTAAACAACTACAAATTATCCTTAGAAATATTAAATGTTATCTATAATGTAATTAATAATACATAAATAAACTGAGGCGTACATTTATAAAGAAAACGTAGATTATGTGAATCATTGTTATCATTAGGCCAACTTACAAAATAGGTTTTTAGTAAGCCGTTGTATCTCCAATGCATATGCATAATATTGTTCTTTGGTTCCAATAATTTCTATACATTTATGTTTAAAAAATGAAATTATATATCTTTCAGAATTTATTCTTGTCGCATGTTCGTAAAGAATACATGAATTTTACATATTCCAACAATTTCAAATACGATAATCAATTTCTTTATTTCATAAATTGAATAATACTTAACTCGGGAAGAAGTACAAAATTACTTTACAGGGATTGTCTTAATATGAAATATGTATTACATTCTGATAAATTCATAACTGATTCTTTTTCCATTGTTCTTTTTATTTACGTATTAATGTACAAAACTATCCTTCACGTATCTGGTTTGAATGCAAAATATCCTTAACCAGTAATTGATACAAAATTATTTTTCTAAAATCGACAGATTAGTCAGAATATAGACCCTACTTCTGTACAAGTGATGTGTATCCCTCATTGTTTTACCAAGTGACGTGAATCCGTGATGGTTTCTTCTTTTCTGCGGTTTTAATTTGTTTAGATTTGAACCCAGATATCAGTAATTATTGTATTGTAGTATTGTAGTTGTATTGTATTGTATTGTAGTTGTGTATATATATATATATACACTCCATTTCAAACCTTGGTAAAACGTACAGACTAAACAGTAATGTAGTAATGCTAAATGATTTTATTTTAAAACAAGTTCAGCGAAGATGCAGCACGCCGTGGTCCGGATTAAAAAAAAGGCAAGATGTTTATTTACAGCTTTCGAATATGAAGTTGAAAATGGTTTCTGGCGTTATTTTGAAGTCAGTCTTTCATGCAGACAATATTTTACCTATGTATAATTATATTTCTCTTATGTTTATGGCTTTCAAAAGTTGACTATTCTGTTCGTCTCTCGCTCTCTTTAATCAATAAGCATAATTTGAAATGTCTTTACAAGTTATTTTTGTAGCTTTTAGTTTGCATAACATTTTTCAATGCTTCATTTCTGAGTCTGCTATGTACTTATGATCTCATCATTGCATAATATATGTATAACTAACATCCATTTAAAATCACACCTACAAAATTTAGTATAATTTCAAATTTGACTTAAGGAAAGGACAAAAAAGGATACGATGATATTTATTATTGTTGGGAATAGTTGTTGATATCGTACTGACTGTAATTCCGTTGTAATTGGCTGTTTCTGCGACAAATATTCATTTCTGCTATAAAAACGAAAACGAAACTTTTTTTTTCATTTTAAAGAAATGTAGGCTACTTAAGCATTTAATTTCTTTAAGAAAAAAATTGTTACCTGCAAGAGTATTGACGGATATGGAATTCTGTTGTTCTCTTTAATAGGTTTCATTCGTTAAGAAGTACATTACTCATAAGTAATGTCGGTTTTTTGAGTTTGGTGTTTTGTAAGAATCTTAATAGTTTTCTTTATTTAGGAATGCAATACAGAACACTATGGTTATTATTGTGTATTAATTGTGTGCAAGTGACAGACATCAATTGTTAATGCAAAGAATATGAAATGGAAGTGATAAGTTTGAGATTAGAGTCCTTTCTACTGGGTATAATATTACGTATAAAGCTTCTATCGCGGCTCGAAGCATACGTAAAGTCAATGGTGAAGGTGTCGTTAGAGAGCGTGTAGCAAACCGATGGTTCCAGCGTTCCGATAATGGATAAGGAGGCATTAAAAATTTACAACGCCCTAGAAGACCTAAAGTTCTCAGAAGAACTTGGTGCTTCAAGATTTATCAATGAGAATTGCCACATGTGATGAAAATGGGCAAATTTCTTCAACCCCAGCACCTCAAAACAATGGCTTGAGCCCCACAAGCCTGCCAAAATCGTCGTTAAACAGAAATCTGTTCAGCCCCAAAGTAATGTTATGTCACTGCTAGGATTTTGAAAGTATGATCCACTGGAATTCAAAATGAACGTGTAGTCAATAACAGATTTTTATTCTCTACAGCAGTGATATCAAAGAAAGCGTATTTTTCTGACCTTGACGTCGTGCACGGGCATCAAGCGCTTGTTATGGAAGAAGCAATAAGCAGCTTGTTGGATTAAGAAAACAGTGGTGCACAAACTTCAAACGGAACATAAAATTTTATATCGCTATTTTTATATGGCTTTCTTCTGTTTGATATTATCTATATTGTCTGTAAAAAAAGTACTAACACCAATTTCTTAACATTGCAGTTGTGTTTTAGCCTAAATCTTAATAACATAATAGAGAGTTAAGAAGGAATATTCACTTAAATTGCATAGTAGTATAATATTCTTACTGTGTTAAGTGGATGAAACACATTATTAATGAAGAAAGTGATATTCCAGAGAAAGAGATTGAGTATGACATGATAAGCTGGAATTTATATTGATGGTATCTTTAGCCTTACAAAAGTAATCAATAAACTAATCAAAACAATAATACAGTACAAAGCAAAGTTACCTAGGTACTGTATCTGTTTTAAGTGTAACTTACATTACATAACAAAACTCTTGTCGCATTATGCTTTTAAGGTGATATTTGTGAGCAACTTCCTATCATCAGAATATTAAATTATTTTCTCGAAATCTGCTGAAGCTATAGAGCTGACATTTTTATAACACATGGGCACGTATCTTTTGCTTATGATGTAACAGTAGTTACTTTGTTAATTCATTTCCTTACAAATATTTTTCATCTGAATATTTTCAAAATTTGTAATATACTATATTCAGTAATACGTATTTACGATATATTAGATTTACGAAAGCATTGTTTCAGTACCTGAAAGGCTACTAAGTAAATAGGCCTATATCTGAAAATTTCACTTTTCTATAAAAAAAAAAGTTGAGAAAATATTCCTTTTGAATAAAAAACAAACTTGTGAAAAATTTGCATTAAAATTAAAACTTACATTCTTATACTTCTCAGACAAATCTAAAAATTAACACGGATACAATTTTAATAAGTTCTCTTCCCTTTATCTATGGAATCGTGCTGGCAATCCCTGTATATAGCTCGATTAAGCGGCATATACTACCTTTTCGTCTGTCTCTTTCCTTTCCGCTGTAAAGCGCTCAGGCTCCCCTGAGCTCTAAAGCAGTGGTCGTCAGCACTCGCTGAAATGGGTAGAGTGCATGGAGAGTAAGGAACTCTGCTCCGTCGTGCAAAAGGAATAGAGAGACAGCATACCCGCCAGCAGCAACGATTGCACGCTAGGGCTGTGTCTTGTCCGCGGGTAAAAGACGCTAGCCCGACCGTGCAGTGTTTTTTTATGACCGCTGCTCTAAAACGTGCACTTGCGTCTATGGACATCAATTGACATGACTGCTCTACAGCTAGAACGAGTTCATGAAGTTTTGAGCGAGAGGTACGGCCTTAGCTACGGGACAATATTAGAACACATACCGTTCAAGCAACCATGGAAAAAAATCCAGGAATTGGGAGGAAACGAACTGCTACTTCAACTACAACTCTGATCTTGCGTCTTCAGGTTACGAACTGTTCCAATTCATGGCCCAATTCCTGCGTGAAAGAAATTTCCGAAACTTAGAATCCGTTGAAATAGCTAACACCGAGTTCTTCGTATCAAAATCCAGAAACTGATACCGTCGCGGGATAACAACAATCGCAGGTAGGTGACTCTAGACCATAGAATCTAACGTCCTTTATTTTGAAAATTAGATCAATTCTTGTCACAGCACACTCCAACTAAAATAAATAAGCTGCAAATCCGACATATTATGACCTTACGAGATAGTATCTGTAGTTTTAAAGTTGTTAGTTGCAAGACTTTGGGAAGGTATGAAATTCTATAATCCCTGTAGCGACTGGCTTTTCCTAATCCTTCTGCAGGTGAGGTGATCTAAGGTTACCATCCTGGAAACCGTTAATAGAATTCAGATCAGGAGGGAGGATAGTCAAAATAACTGTATATGTAGGCTGCTAACGTTAAATTTAATGTACGACTGATTTTTTGCATACCCTACAATTTCCTTTTCAAATCCCGTTTTTGTATAAAACTGAGTTAAATAATAATAAGGCTAATTTCAAGAGAGGACATTTATTATTTAAATCATTATTATTTTTAATTTTATATTATTATTATTATTATTATTATTATTATTATTATTATTATTATTATTATTTCAGCTTTATTTCGCCACGAATGTTACATAACACAATTTGACTCATTTAACATATCTTGCACATTTTACAAGTGAAAGACAGTCATGTTGATAAATAATTCTATTTTCAAGCATTGCAAAAAGGGGTCCGTCAAGTTAGCTCTGTGGTAGCGTGTCTGCTTTCAATAACTGTAGACAGTTTTTTTCTATTTTTCTTACTCTCTTACTCTCTGTGACTCATGTGATATTACAAATGACCGATTCAATTGTCAGATAAACGCTGTAAAATATATCTGATACACTCAAAAATTTTGTAGTTTAAATTTACATAGCTTTCCAAAATGTTACTTTTCATACATAAAATACAATGTCGTGTCAAAAATTCTAATTGGCTTAAAAACACTTTTTCGAGAGATTGAAGTTGATGTGTACCGGCACAATAACATATCACTCGAAAGGCGGAATGGAATAAAATTGTTTTCTTTCTTACACCAGTATTATCGAATTAGTATCCAGATTGGATTTAATTGTTTCAGATATGAGAAGGACTCTTGTACTTCGAAAAATGTTCAACACAATTCACAAAAATACTTTGTCATCTCAAAACAAGCACCGCTGGTAAGTTGTCATCAATTCATCCTCTTGGCTTTTTACTTTGGAAAGAATCACAGGACAAAAGGAACGCTTTCTTCGAAGGCATTTCCACATCCTAATACAGTAATATTCTCAGCGTGTTGAGGAGCAATGATGTGAAATGTTTAACCCTCCCAACACCAACCAACCTCCAAGCCAGGAACACATATTCATTTTTCCCAATTGGTTAGAATAGCCTACCTACTCATTCCAATATATTATGTCCTCAGGAACGGATTAGACCACATTTCATTAAAGTCATTTATATTCCACTGGCTAATCTTCTAATTTATTATTATTATTATTATTATTATTATTATTATTATTATTATTATTATTATTATTATTATTATTATTATTATTGTACCGCCACTGTCAGTGAAATTGCCACTGGCTGATGGAAAGTTTATCATGATTATAGCTGCTCAAAAATAAAACCTCATTTTTTTTATCTACAATAAATTCGTTATCCATTGCAGTATTATTATAATGTTACAAACATTTTAAGACACTGATGAAAAGATCGATACTTCTCGTAATTACAATTCGTTCAGCATTCGTCCAGCAGATGGAAACGCCTGTCGTATTCGTATTAGTTCCTGCATTCTTCAATAGCTGGAGCTGATGGTCTGTGTCGTGGTAAAGATCAATACTGTTATGAACTGATGATGGAGTGATTGTTGCGTATTTTAAAATATGTTATTATTGCTGGTCTCGTATTCTCGGTATAAATATCATATTAGGGTGAAAACAAGTTAGAAATATGGGTGTCCCGTTCCCTTGCCCCATTATTATTATTATTATTATTATTATTATTATTATTATTATTATTATTATTATTATTATTACTATTATTATGTAGTGTTTGTACATCCGACCAATTGTAGTGGACTTATCTATCTATACTAATAATACTAAATCTGTAGCCGAAATTTTTCTGGTAATTTTCGATTTTCCAAAAATAATTGGTCTTACCATATATAATTCACCACCCTGAAACCGAAAATCGCTTTTTTGAAATTTTTGTTTGTATGTCTGTCTGTTTGTTATGTTTGTTACCTTTTCACGCGATAATGGCTGAACGGATTTCGATGAAAATTGAAATATAAATTAAGTTCGTTGTAACTTATGTTTTAGGCTATATGGCATTCAAAATACATTATTTAAAAGGGGGGTTATAAGGAGGCCTGAATTAAATAAATAGAAATATCTCGCTTATTATTGATTTTTGTGCAAAATGTTACATAACAAAAGTTTCTTTACAAATAATTTGCGATAAGTCTTATTCCTTGAAACATCTGGTAGGACTGATATTTAATAAGATAAATGAGTTTTAAAAATAAAATAACTGCCATCTAAGGCCGTGTAATGAATTAAAAAACAAATGAGTTCGTCTATAAGGGGCCTTGGACAGCAACAATCGAAAACTATGAAAGATAGCCTACAGAGAATGTTTCTGTGTTTGTATGAAGCAATATCGGAAGCTAAATTAACCGATTTGTATAATTAATTATTATTTCACCATTGGAAAGTGTAGTTTCTCTAGATGAACATAATGCTATACTGTTATTACAGTAACTTCTGATATAATATAATATAATATAATATGTAATATTATATAATATAATTGAAGTTATTTGAAGGGTTCAGAACCATAGTGGGCCAAGCGCCATTTACTGAATACGTAGAAAACAAGGGTTAAAATTAAGTTGTTACCATAATTCAACGGAAACCTATAAGTAAATTAAAATATAGGCCTACACATTAAATCTAAGTGATATCAATCTTCATTAAACTATGGTTGCATTAATAAAAATTAAGAATCATGTTAAAGAAATTGTCATTGCACCAAATGAGTGTCTCTGGACCAAAATGATCGCATTTTAATTATTTGGATCCAATTTAAATTAAGTAACATATTAAACGATTTATCCTTCTATCAAACACGAATGTTCCCTGGATCAAATGTCCTATTTTAATGATGTAATTACTTTATATTTATTTCTAACAGGTGCAGCGGAGCTCACGGGTACGGCTAGTACTAATAATAAATCTGTAGCCGAAATTTTGCTGGTAATTTTCGATTTTCCAAAAATAATTGGTCCTGACATATATAATTAACCACCCTGATACCGAAAATCGCTTTTTTGAAATTTTTGTTTGTATGTCTGTCTGTCTGTCTGTCTGTCTGGATGTTTGTTACCTTTTCACGCGATAATGGCTGAACGGATTTCGATGAAAATTGGAATATAAATTATGTTCGCTGTAACTTAGATTTTAGGCTATATGGCATTCAAAATACTTTATTTAAAAGGGGGGTTATAAGGGGGCCTGAATTAAATAAATAGAAATATCTCGCTCATTATTGATTTTTGTGAAAAATGTTGCATAACAAAAATTTCTTTAAACATCATTTCCGATAAGTTTTATTCTTTGAAAAATTTTGATAGGACTGATATTTAATGAGATAAATGAGTTTTAAAATTAAAATAACTGCCATCTAAGGCCGTGTAATGAAATAAAAAACAAATGACTTCGTCTATAAGGGGCCTTGGACAACAACAAACGAAAGCTATGAAAGATAGCCTACAGAGAATGTTTCTGTGTTTGTATGAAGTAATATCGGAAGCTAAATTAACCGATTTGTATAATTAATTATTATTTCACCATTGGAAAGTGTAGTTTCTCTAGATGGACATAATGCTATAATGTTATTAGAGTAACTTCTGAGTGAATTGAGGACAGGTAAGATTAAAATAGCTTCTTATGCACAGAAAATTTGATAGGCTATTCTGTATATTCGTTTCCTGTATTTCTTAAAATAATGTTTATGTACACATTCATTCTAATCTCAGTGAGTGTATTGATTTAGTACGCAGTAATAGTATGTTAGCTTAGTATTCCATTATTTTATAATCCAAATTTTAACTGTGCTCAATTGAAGCCTGTTAAAATACATAAAATACATATGCATTAAATGCGATGCAAAAAAATTGGGTAATGAGCCAAGCAGATTATGTTGCGCTGTTGTAAAAGTTGTTCCTCCTGAGATTTAAGAGCCCCCATAACAAATTAAAACTTACTTATCGGAGTACATCCGTTATCAACGCACTTTTTATATAATATAATATAATATAATATAATATAATATAATATAATATAATATAATATAATATAATATAATATAATATAATATAATATAATATAATATAATATCTATACTAATAATAAATCTGTAGCCAAACTTTTTCTGGTAATTTTCGATTTCCCAAAAATATAATTGGTGTTAACATGTATAATTAACCATCCTGAAACCGAAAATCGCTTTTTTGACATTTTTGTTTGTATGTCTGTCTGTCTGGATGTTTGTTACCTTTTCACGCGATAATGGCTGAACGGATTCGATGAAAATTGGAATATAAATTAAGTTCGTTGTAACTTAGATTTTAGGCTATATGACATTCAAAATACATTATTTAAAAGGAGAGTTATAAGGGGGTCTGAATTAAATAAACCGAAATATCTCGCTTATTATTTTTTTTTTTGTGAAAAATGTTACATAACAAAAGTGTCTTTAAAAATTATTTCCGATAAGTTTTATAGGACTGATATTTAAGGATATACAAGACTTTTAAAATAACAATACAATACATTTTCACCGCCGCCTCAGATTATAGCGTTGTTGTTCCTGCAGTAACTCCTATATGCAAAATATAAAATTTTTGAGTAGGAAGGAAAAACAAATTTATTCATTCCATGGCAATGGTACATAGGAGATCGTGAATTCTTACAGTTTTGAACAAATAAATATAATTACATATCACTATATATACTGTATCACTATTTAAATTATTTGAAGGGTTCAGAACCATAGTGGGCCAAGCGCCATTTACTGAAGACGTAGAAAACACGGGTTAAAATTAAGTTATTACCATAATTCAATGGAAACATATAGCAAGTAAAATAAAGTATACACATTAAATCTAAATGATATGTCAATCTTCATTAAACTATGGAACTATGGTTGCATGTAATAACAATTGAGAAACATGTTAAAGGAATTGTCATTGCACTAAATGAGTGGTTTCTGGATCAAAATGGTCGCATTTTAATTTTTTAAATACAATTTAAATTAAGTAACATATTAAACGATTTATCCTTCTATCAAACACGAATGTTCCCTCGATCAAATGTCCTATTTTAATTATGTAATTACTTTATATTTATTTCTAACGGTGCAGCGGAGCGCACGGGTACGGCTAGTTTTTTAAATAAATGTAGTTTATTACTTTGATTTTAGGGAAATAAATAGATTTAACCGGGTTTTTGGTTGCTATTGACGACGGGACGTAAGTCACATTGCATACTTCCCTAGGGAAGTAAGTGAAAAGATTGTTAGCAACAAAGAATAGAAAAATTAAAAATCAATATATTCTCAGACTCTTTTACTTATATTGCAGTTTATTTATCACTCTATACACAATTTACTTGACAAGTATATTGATATTAGGGCTGTTACAAATTATTATTCATTTTACACACAATATTCGGATAAGAACAATCACGATTTCTTTCTGTAGTTGTTAGCTACATCCTCCATAACCTAATAGCTATGGTACCTCTTCACATGTACTAGAACTTGCACTTCCGTGAAGAACCTTCTGGGCCACTTCTTTCTTGTTAGATAAACTATCGGGAACATAAATGTATGCAATTGCAGAAGATTTCGATCCGCCATGCCTTTTCAGGACTGAAACGTCAACATCCGTATCGGGGGGGGGGGGGGAAATTGTAGCAGAAGTTCTCCTAAATGAATAGTCTGTATAATGTTTGACATTTTCTAAATTCAGAAACATTCCTATTTTACTAGGAATAATAGAAAGAGTATTCTTGCCGGTTGATTGGTTGTTGGTTGGTTGGTTGGTTAGTCATAGCATAAGCTTGATATCGTACAAAGAAGCGCGAATTTTTGTCTCCAATATTGGAACTAATCATTCTAATATACATTACTTCCTCAATGGAAAATACTTGCAATACAACAAAATTAATCGAAAAAACTAATTCCGGTCATATGTATAATGTTATTATCATTTATATTTGTTTATTTATTTTTATTTGTGTATTTATTCATTTGCTTACTTACTGATTTATTTATTTATTTATTTATTTATTTATTTATTTAATCTGCTGGAGTTACGCCCATCAGGCCTTCTCTATCGCACCATCAGAATACAAATATATAAAAGAACAAATGGCAAATAAGAAAAAGAATTAAAAATACAAATACAAATCCAAAAAACACATAAGCAAAAACAGGGAAGGAAAAAAATACAAGTACAAATATAAAATCAGAATGGTACAAAAAGTATTAATAAAAAATACAAGGTGGTCCAAAAGTCTCAATCCATTTGCATTAAATCGTCAATATTTTTTTTTTGTTTCAGATTAATCAAGAAGTATGCTTAGTATTGAAGAATGAAGAATAGTTGTTTCCGCGCGATTGCGATTATTAAGCTATGACCAAGTGCGTCAGGAGTTTGAACGAAAATTTCACAAACTGCATCTACTAGAGCCAATATCCGGATGTTAGTGAATAAATTCAAAAGAACTGGAAGTGTTCTTGATAAAATCGTTCAAGCAGACCACAGACCTCTGCAAATGATGTTCAACTTATTCATAAAGCGATTGAACGCAGTCTAGGCGCGTCGACTCGCCGCCTTAGTAATGAGTTGGACATTCCCAGGACAACAGTCTGGAGAGTTCTGCGGTTTACACTCCACAAATGTGCGTACATCTGCAAGTGCTACATAATTTAGAACAGGAAGCTTATGCTGCCCATCAGGCTATGTGCCATGATCTGCTTGAGGCTGTTGCTAATGAGAATCTAATGAACCATATCCTTTTAAATGACGAGGCTACATTCCATACTTGTGGTCGTGATAATATGCATAACTGTCGAATATTGGCCGACGAGCAATTTAATGCTACTTACGAATGGCAAAGGGATACACCCAAAATTACTGTGTGGTTAGGTGTAACAGCAGCAAAACGGTATGGTCAATACATGTTTCAAGAACCCCAGTAACTGGAGTCACCTACTTGGACATGCTTCAACAATTCCTAGAACCACAGCTTACTCATGATGGTGTTTTACACTCTGTTGTCTTTCAGCGAGCTGGTACTCCACTTCACTTCGCTATGGTTGTGCGTGATTATCTGAATGAAACCTTTTCAGATCGATGGATCGGCAGAGCTGCGCCAAGACTGTGGGCGCCACGTTCACCAGACTTAACTCCACTTGATTTTTTTGCTTGGGGTTGCTTAAATCCTATGTGTAAAAGACAAAGATTTCTGACATTCCTCATTTACAGCAACGCATTTACGAAGCAGTAGTAGCTATTACACGACGCAAGCTTCGTAATGTTTTTAGAGCGACAGTGCAACGCTGAAAGCAGTGCTTCGAAATGGAAGGAGGGCAGATTGAACTGCATTGAATATTGTATATAGGCTTCTGACAAATAACATAGTAATAGTAATAATAGTTTTATTTTCCCTGGCAGAGTTAAGGCCGTCAGGCCTTCTCTTCCACACATGTAACAACCATTAACGTTGGTCCATGCTTTCAACAAAATGGATCGTTGGACCGCCCCGTATATTAATGCTTAATATAGGTTATTTGGGGATCATTAGATACATTATTATTATTATTATTATTATTATTATTATTATTATTATTATTATTATTATTATTATTATTATCATCATCATTATTATTATTATTATTATTATTATCATTATTATTATTATTATTATTATTAAATTGATATTATCTTGAGTTATTTCAGTATATATACGAAGTAATAGACTTATATGAAACTTGATAGACCCACATATACATACGTTTAAGAGACATGTATATATCCTAATGTGGAAAGTATTAAAACATAGCTTTTTGAAGAGCTTTGATTACTGAGAACATTATTGCTGAAGCTACATAGCGTTTTAGATTATTAATATTGTAGGCAGAAAGGAGTTACTTATTATAGTTACCTTACAACCTATACTTTGAATCAGACCTGTGTATATTCACCTTTTTATATCTGGTAGTATTTCAGAAGAGATGCTGTCAAAGTACCGGTACACCAATGATAGCGACAATTTTCATTTTATCTTACATCATTATTTACTGTCTGTTCAAGGGTAATGTTTTTATCTGTGAGAATCTCTCGTCTATTGCAGATCGTGTCTCCATACATTTCCATAGAAAGACAATTAAGATTTTTACATGTTGTACGATGTTAGTCTGTCAATTATTTTTATGGTCAAGAACTTAGCAGCTTTATTATGTCTTTTTTAATGCCCAAAATGTATATTTGTGGAACATCCGTCCTTTGCGTGTTCTGTTGCATTTTGAACGTTAAATTACTTCATTTAAAGTTTATAATTTTAATATAGCCTATGTAAGTGCAGTAGTTGTTGTTTAGTCAACTGTCCGAAGACAGATTTGAGCTTCATAAGTGACACCAATAATGCAACACCATGAGGAAACTAAGGCAGGAGTTAATCGGGTAGAGTAACCGGTTCTTTTCTTCCCCCCATTGCACATATCGCTGACTAGATACAAATTACATTAATCAGACTGTAGATGCATACAAACAATTGTTCTTCCGCTGACATCTAGTGAGATGTATTGCCCGATAATAATAGATGTACATATCCGCCACAACCTCAATCAGAGGTAATAGGCGAGGTTATTATTGTTATTATTATTATTATTATTATTATTATTATTATTATTATTATTATTGCAATCATCAGTATCATCCACAATGTAGCTTACATATCAATATTTTTTTCCTTGCGACAGGATTAAAGCCTACTGAATTATAGATTTAGTGGTATTTTTAATACTTTCACATACAAATTACAATAATGCTTCCACATTTTCTATGTTGTCTATATTTAAAGAAATAATCAGTTGTTTCTCGGTACTCGTTCCATCGCTGATTTCATTATTCACAAGTATACTGGGTGTTTCAGAAATAGTACCAAATTTTTTAGGGATGATAGGTAGGGTTTGGTTATTTGTTTTAAGGATAGGAACCTGGTGTCCCTGATTTGTCGCTTTCATTCTGCGTGATACCGAAGTTAGCATAGCGTACTTTAGGGGATGGGTAGCCGGAGGTGCTTTGGAATGAAAGAGGGAACAATATATATATATATATAGAGAGAGAGAGAGAGAGAGCAAGAGTATGCTACTTTTTAACATCCCACAAATGTATGGGGTTCGAAGCACAAGATGCCTACTTTGGTTAAGAAGAGAAGACACGAGAGATGAAAATCACTTTTATTCAGTTTACATTTACTTGAACGTAGGTGTTCTGAGTATCCACCGTTGCCTTGACGACACTATTCCATTCGTCGGACCAAGGACTGTTGGACATCATGTGCGTTATTGCGAAATTCTTCTGCAACAGCGGCAATTAGTGCCACTAGGTCTTCCTCAGTGTCTACCGGGTTGTGATATACCAAAACCTTCATGTGTGCTCACAAATAAAAATCAAGAGACATGAGACCAGGTGACCGCGCTGGCCAATAAACCTGCCCACCACCGGTCGAGATGCCAAACATAAAATTAACTGGAGAACAGTCAGCAGATACACTACATAGCACTACGTAGTTGAAACGTAGCGTAGCAGTGTAAACAAATTAAAGGTGCTCTTTTCAATGCCGATTTCTAACTTCCAGGCGGATAGACAGCATGTTGACAGTGGAAAGCGAGATAATGGGTCATCACGGGCACCATGTTCCTATGCAAAACATAATCACCTTGACACAACCTATCATCCATAAAAAAAATCGGTATTTATTTCTGAAACAGCCTGTGTAGCCTACTCTGCGAAATATCCCAAATATTTTATCTCTACTTTTTTAATTTGTCTCCTATTTTATTCAGTGTTCATTTTTTCTATATTTTATTGTACTATATATAAAATATTAAACAGATCTATTTCACTAGAGATTCTTTGTGCTTTTTAAGTAATATTCCAGCCAACATAACTGCACTTGTTTACGTGTTCAAAAATTTTCTCCCCAAGGAACATTTCAGGCTATCGTGTTTCTGTCTCTTAAATATTACATTGAATTAGCTCCAAAATATGTAACGTAGAAAGGAAGGCATCAGAATGACTCAAAACTTGAATTATCTCATCTTACATTGATTTAAATTTCATCTCTCTGAAATGAACTATTTAAAGTATACATACATCTTGCGAGATATTCGTAAAGTTCGTGGATTGGCATGAAACGAAAACGAATTGGAAGATTTCTGAAAAGAAAGAGCGAAGAGGAAAGCAAATAAAAACACCCTCCGATACTTTATTGCTGTAAATCCAGAGAGTGGAGTCGATATCCGTGAAACGTGCCTCCATTCCATCAGACATTTCTCTCACAGTTCTCCGGATCAGGTTGGATAGCAAAATAATAGTCTCTTTAGAACTCGCATCAAGAGGATGGGCAGGTCTTTCACGAACTCGTATCTGTATTTGCGGGCTAGCTGCGGATTTGAAACTACTGCTATCTCGGAGAAAATGGAACATGAGTGTTCAATAGAATGATCGAAAAAATGTCTAGGGTTCGTTGTGGAGTAACTTTTTTGTTTAGAATTATTAATACAGGTAAACCCCTCTTAAACTAACTTCGGTTTACCGAAATCCGGCTTATCCTAAACAAAGTCGCAAAAACAACAGCCAATGTTTTGTTTATCCCTGCAATGTATTGTTCAGCCTCTATAGCAGCGGTTCCCAACCGGTGTGTCGCGCAGTTCCATGGAGTGTGGAGTGTATCCCGAAATTTTGGAATTGAAAAATAAATTTTATGCCATCCAGAAAGTCCCTTTGCAACGCATTTTTTAAGTGCATTTCATTTTTTGAGACAGACTTTACCAATGAAATGTGAACACAACAATGCTAAGTTTAATTTTCCTGCTTGGCGATTATTCGAATGAAAGTGAACACCTACAACAATGTCTAATAACTCGTTTACTCTACCCTCGTAGTAACAAACAAGAGTTTAGAATCGTCAGTGGGCTAATTGTGGGCGGGTGATAGTGCGACTATTTTATCAAAAGTGGATTATTTAGATTTTATCATGGACAAATTTTTAATTCGAAAAAGAATCTATATCATGTTGTGGGTTAGATAACAGCAGTGCTAATTCAAATAATGTGAGCCAAAATTTCCTTCAGGGTTCACAAAAACGTACTGCGTTTCGTAAATCCCGACTGCCTTATATATATGTTTTGTCAAATCCGTCAATGGTGCCGAATAAACTAAAAAGACATTTAGAACTCCTGTTTTCAACGTCATACTTGTGTGAATCAGTATTTTCTACCATGAAAATACTGAAGTATAAACAAAGGACTGCTGCCTCTTGAAGATTATTTACGCGTTGGCCTGTCAAACATAAGGCCACGTCACGTATAGAGAAACTTTGTGTAACCCACCAAGCTCAGACTTCACATTAATTTAAATAGATGAGTTTTCAAAAACGATAATAAAAATCTTATATCGGACATCTAGTGAAGAGAGGTTAGGATTTTTGACACATACATTTGTTTTTTTCTAATGCCACTCAAGTTGTTGCTTGTTCTTAGAAAGTTCGATTGCGTGTTAACATCGACCTATCTACAGGGACATCATTTTATTTTTACTTCAATTTTTATTGTACCTGAGTGTTTGAATGTACTTCACTCCCACCCCTTCTACTAGTAAACTTCCAACCGTTCACGACACAGAGTCGAGGGCGCGTAAGCAGTACTAGTTCGTGAGTATAGTACGTTCCAGAAATATGTTCGCGTTTTCCAGTGAC
This sequence comes from Periplaneta americana, assembly GCF_040183065.1. NCBI lineage: Eukaryota > Metazoa > Arthropoda > Insecta > Blattodea > Blattidae > Periplaneta > Periplaneta americana. The sequence goes on from NC_091123.1 coordinate 93,931,315, forward strand.
GAAAGAGCTTTCAATATTGAATCATATTTTCGCACAGATACTGTCGTCGGTTTGCCTACGTTGAATCCCGGTTTCCCCCACCTACTTCTGTTTGCCCCTTTGCAAAGTCTAGCAGCTGGGCTATCTTAGCTCTTTTCTGAAAACATTAATTTCTGTTAGGAATTGGACGTCTACATAATATTACACAACCGTTTAAAAAAACTTAAATAGGATGGTCTCGTTAAGTAATTAATTGTCACGTGATTTCCCAACTTTCTACGACCCTGTGACATAACCACTTGGACGGACAGTAGATAGCATGTCTGAGTAAATTTATCTTTTCGGATCGGGCAGAAGTGAAGATTGAATTCACAGTACGTAAGGTACTCTTTTATAGAGTAGGTACAGAATTATTTCAACATGAGTTTACTAGTACCAAGGACGAAACTGGTAATTGGAATTAGGTACAATAGTTTATGGTGTGATAATATGCACATTAGAACTGAAGCCTGTATCGAAATGAACGGCCACCATCTTCAAAAATGTGTTTAAATATCCATATTATGATTATTTTTCAATTTAACTTCATTCTCTATATTGTATGCTAAAGTGTTGTAGACAGTATAATATACACTGCATAATGAATACGTCCACAGGGACAACTCAGTTCGTGAGTAAAAACACTCATTGTTAATACTGTACTGTATTTTGATTAAACAAAAACCTAATGAAAATTATCAAACTCAAAATTGCGATATTTCCTAGTTTACATAAATGGATGAACTACTTTTTTTCCCTGCTATACCTAGTAAAGAGATTTGTATTTTACGCCAGTATCATCGAACTCCAGTCGTGGAAGGGGTAGCAAACGGTGTTTCCTGTTTCAATCATTAATAGAATGGTATAGCCAGATTAATATTAAAAATGTTAGTAAAAATAAAATGATGTCCTTGTATAACACTGGATGTCCCACACAACATAGAAGTTATCCATGCTTTTTTTCTGGCGGAACGCACCGGAACGGCTTTCCGGCACCTTTCTGTTGCATTTTTCGTCATGCAACCGAAATATGTGTGAAAAATTATGTTTTTAATATAATTTTTCTTTGAATTCCTCTTAGACCTTGAAAGTTTTAGCTGGACGAAAAGGAGGTTAAAAACGACAAAACTCCCGTGCAATGAACAGTAATCCTCCGTCAGCTATAAAATATTCCACACAAAGTTCCACCACCTTTTTCTTCAGAGGAAAAGCACTGGTTGTTATTATTATATTATTAAAAACAAACAAGTGTTTCGCGATATCGTGGACGTTCAGTTAAGTGTGACGTCAGTCAAAAACATTGGGATCCACTGCTCTATAGCATGGCTACAAATTTAAGCCTAAGTGTCAATGTCCCCACAGCCATGCTACATCTGTTTTCCACCCCCATCCCCCAAACACTTGTTTTGTATAGTAACCGGGCACGGCCAGTCCCGTTAAGTGAGACGTTATTTTCGCCCTCCCCCCTCCTCCCACCTACCCGAGAATTATAGGATTATGGTGTATGCATTCGAGGTAGGTTTCAAATTTCTCATTAATTTTAGTTGTGTTGCAGTTACCGCTTTATCAGTACGTCTTACTTTTCAGTTACGTGAATGCGATGTCGAGTAAAACAAAACTCATATATTTTACTCATCAAGCCCTTGCGTGATATTGCAGCTAGAAAATGATAACTGATTACTGGATAAAAAATTGATGTGCAATACTATATTAAATTAATTGAATTTTCGTTTATAATTTACGTGCTTAACTATCTCTTTTCCTTCCCACTTTTACCGGAAATATTTCTCATAGATTATCCCAAAAATCGTGTTATCCGAAATGGCTCGGCTCCCTTTATTTCGGATAAAACAGGTTCTACTGTAGTAGATAAATTAATTTTTCGTGACTGTAAACAGGCCACATATACAAGTGTCCATAGATTTTGCTTTTTCTTACAAATTAAATACCGTAGGTATTAATACTAAGATAAATTTTATCTTATATAATATATATATGTAGGTTATTTTACGACGCTTTATCAACATCTTAGATCGTTTAGCGTCTGAATGAGATGACAGTGATAATGCCGGTGAAATGAGTACGGGGTCCAGCACCGAAAGTTACCCAGCATTTGCTCATATTGGGTTGAGGGAAAACCCTGGAAAAAACCTCAACCAGGTAATTTGCCCCGACCGAAAATCGAACCCGGGCCACTGGTTTCGCGGCCAGACGCGCTAACCGTTACCCCACAGGTGTGGACATGGCATCAATGATTATATTTATTTTACTATTACACTTTTACTACGTCACACTACTTTTAACCAATAAAACGGTATGAAAGGACGTTTTTCAACCAATCATGGCTGCTTATTGCACAATTTTATCACTTCCCTAGCATTTGTTTTTATCACTGCCTTAGCATTTGTTTCTTTGTTTTCCAACATTTCAAACTGAAAATACTTTAGGGGAAAGTCGGGTAGTATCGGACATCGGGTAATATCGGACAGTGAGTTTCTTTCATCTACCACACGATGATAGTACCTGATTGACATGGTTACATTTCTGTGACGTCGCATAGAGAAACGTAACCATGTCATTCAGGTACTACCATATGGTGGTAGATGAAAGAAACGCACTGTCCGATATTACCCGATGTCCGATACTACCCGACTCTCCCCTACAGTACTATAAAACATGCTTAGCGATCGTCACTTGTATCCCGCATAGAGAGTCGACTGAAAATGGCGGCTCCGTTCAAACGTTTTGGCGAAAGAAACATTAGTGAAATAGAATTTCAGTAAGTAAATTCATATTTTATTGTATTAGAGTACTTCATTTCTTATAATCTGTATATACTTTCTTCTAATCGTGTAATAGTCAATTCAGTCCCACTCGAGTTTTGATTTTCTCTAGATAAATCATAACCTCTAGTGAGATTATTGTTGATAAAATGGCTGAATAAAAAATAGACAAGATTTTCAAGGGAATTCTTGACTTCTCTACCAATGAATTAATAATGTTTATGTACACTGCTTTAAGTTAAGTGTACATTATCGTCGTCACAATCATCATCATTATTATTCAATTTTTTTCCTCCTTATTTATTTATCAAGATGTTAACAATTTGTTTCGCTCCTTCTCATTGTTGTAAAGATTTAAGGTAAACATTAGACGTTTAATTGCAGGTAAGAACCTATTTTTTTTTTAAACTTCAAGGTATAACCTAAATATACGGCACCGAAATTCCGTTGAGTGAATCAGTAAAGAACCTAGGTATTTATTTGGACAAAAGTTTAAATTGGAACATTCAAGTTGCAGAAACCTGCAAAAACGTATTCTCACTAATTCACTCGTTTAGGCGATTGAAGAATTTTCTACCCTTTTCCCTGAAAAAGATTTTAGTGCAAACATTCGTGATACCCCACTTCGATTATTGTGATATTCTGCTTACTGACATAAGCGTTACTTTGACGCAGAGACTATATGTGCGTCTGCAATATTCGCCGGTCTGATCACGTAACACCATCCCTCGAAATGTTGTCTCCTGGCTCCGTCTAGAAGATCGTAGGAAAATCCACTTTCTTTCCCTCCTCTTTCACATATTGCATTTCTCCACTCCTGTCTATCTCGCGTCTCGTTTTAAAAAATTATCCACTCATCATAATCTAGACACACGATCATGTGCGTCCGTTTCGTCTGCAATATTCCCCGGTCTGATCACGTAACACCATCCCTCGAAATGTTGTCCTGGCTCCGTCTAGAAGATCGTAGGAAAATCCACTGTCTTTCCTTCCTCTTTCACATATTGCATTTCTCCACTCCTGTCTATCTCGCGTCTCGTTTTAAAAATTTATCCACCCATCATAATCTAGACACACGATTACAACACTCCTCAATATTATCCATTCCCTCCCACCGAACAACTTCATATTAATCTTCTTCCACTGTGGCTGTTCCTCGACTTTGGAATTCCCTACCGAGTAATGTCAGGGACTGTCAGACTTCAAACCAATTTAAGAATAGCCTAGGCTAAGGAAATATTTTTCTACCAATTCTTGTTAACAATAATAGTTGTTTCAAGTTTCTCAATGTTTAATGGTTTCTCATAACACATTTTTAAATTATTGTATCAATGACGTCACGTTGCAGCGAAATAGGAACAAAACTTCTGGAAGATTCAATGGATATTATGGCGGCTGTACAAGCTGTTGTATGTGCTACGCTAGGAGAATTTCCGTACTGTCATCTCTCTCGAAGAAAAGAGAGCATAAACAATTTGTGAAACCTCTCATTTACGGACATCGAAGGGACTTAACAATCAATCCGCATCTAGGAGGTGCCCTTTATTGGGAGGGAGGCTTCCCAATCTAACAGTAAATTTATAATATACATTATGTATCCTATCCCTTCACGCTTTAAATTAAGTGTATTAGTGCAGTTTAATTTTAAATACAGTCTACTACAGTAAATTCTTTGCAACTTTTAACTACAGTAGGTAATTCCGAAAAAGGAAAATACAGTACTGTGCCATGCAATTTTATTCTAGTTCTACAGGTATACAGTACTGTAATTTACAGTTTTCAACTTAACCTTTACGTTCAGGTGCCATGTCTCTCGAAATTGAATAACTGACTGAAGTGAAGAGAATAATCCTGCTAACCCTATCATGTGTCGAATACAATTTCACGATCACGGAAACCTGGATCCATCAGACAAATTAAATTTTATGACTTTATTTATCCACCCGCTTCCAGCTAACAAGGGTTAGCCAGCTGGGCTAGTGGTAGCCTACGACACCCTTATCGTCTTTTGTCATGTTAAGGAATTTCTGTACAGTTCTCAAAACTAAATTTTCCGTTTTTGTAACACATTAGGTCTTGAAATCCAAGTTCTGTCCACAGTCTGGAAGTAAAGCAAGCTTTAGGATTGTGAAACAGCTGTCCCTCTCCGTGTCTGAGAGTGTCCGTACACGAGAGTTTAATTTATCATTATTTCTATATTTTTTCAGTTGGAACATAAAAATCTGTCCGTATATGAGGAGTGTCCGTATCTTGAGGGTGTCCGTAAGGAGAGGTTTCACTGTATTTCTTGAGCCAGTCCATTGACATGTTCGTTCATAAGCCATTAACATATTTTTTTACGTTGTGCACATTACAAACAATACAGCAGAACACACCGCTATGACACAACAGTGCACGATGTCATTCGTCGCTAATTCCCGCCCTATACAAGAACAAATCAGATTCACTGATGGCGGCTGATGAATTTTTTTTTTATTTTATTAGGTTATTTTACGACGCTTTATCAACAGCTTAGGTTCGGCTGATGGATACTGCCATCATCTCTGCAAGCTGATGGAACCGGTGCGACACCACTGGAGTATTAATGACGTCATCGCTGAAATTCGGGACACCTTGAAGCCATGAGATTGCTCAGCGCTGAGATTCGGAATACGCTCTAAGGGAGGGAGATCATGCCTTATCCCTCCGCCCTGCTTGTGTATTAAGGGGTTGACTCACGAGTCAAGAAATAGCGACCACTGGCCTAAGTGCTACATTAGCAGTCTACACCCTTATTTTAGAAGAAGAAGTATCCCAAGCTTATTGTCTAACTTGGATACAGGGTCATGGAGACATCATAGGCAACAAAAGAGTCGATGGACTAGCAATGATTTTGCCACTTCTAGTGTGGAATAAACTTGAATTAACTACCTACCTCATAGGCCATGTGAAAAGGAACTTAAAAGAGAATTAACAAGTAATGGCTAACAGCTAATTCCGAATCTCACTGGACCGGTGGACATCAATGACGTCACGCTCATCGTAATAGGAATAAAACTGCTGCAAGGTTCAGTGGCTATCATAGCGGCTAGCGAGATGAAGAAAGAGAAAGAAAGTATGCAATGGAGGGGGAAAGGAACTGACCACCCTACTCTATTATCTTCTGGCCTAGTTGCTTTATAGGTGGTGCCTTCTTGATATCAATTTTTGTAACCAAAACTACTCATACACACTGATCGAATGTTCAGTAGACAATGCTGCTTAACAGAATGCTTACGTTACTGAAGGCATCAGGTGTTCCAAATTTCATCGATGACGTCATTGATGCTCCAGCATTGTCGCACCGGTACCATCAGCTTGCAGAGGTGGTGCCAGTATCCATGAGCCGCCATCAATGAAACTGACATTTTTAAATAAAAGTAAACCGTATCGTCGTAAGTTCTCTTGACCAAGTATCAGTTTCAATCATCTGTGAAATGATGGCGTGATCAACGTTGCAGTCTAATAGACTCTAAGTATTAGGCGCCAGGATCGAACCCTAATTAATAATTAATACCGTAATTCATTTTCAGGGAATACATCTCACTTGACGATATGTGTTAGAGGAAGAACAATAAGTTTGTATGCATCTAAAGTCTGACTAGTATAATATGTGGCTAGTCGACGATGTATGTGATGAAGAGGGAAAGGAACTGGCCACTCTACTCTGTTATCTCTGACCTAATTGCCTCATAGGTGGTGTTTTCTTGGTATCACTTGTGTGGGTCAGCCTGTCTTCGGACAGTTGACTAAACAACAAAACTAGTATCATAATAAATACTTCTTTGAACACGTTTCTTTTGAATAAGTTTTTATCATTCTTAATGATTCAGCAATAATATGGCTGTCTCCAGTTCCATGTAAACTTTCTTTCAAGCTACGAGATTACCGAAGATCGTATTTTATTTATCGTTTGTAAATTATATTCCTTAAAATAAAATAAAGTTAGCGTCGAATCGCAATATTCAAGGACAAAAGAGATTATCCCATTCTTAATAATTTTACTGCTGATCCTTATAGTAATCTCTGTCCTTTAAAATGATTTTGAGTGAATCCGATCACAGAGCTATAGAGGTGCTTATCGCAGGAACATGGAGCTTCTATAAGCACATTGGCCCAAATAGGATTTTTGTGCACCCGTGACAGAATGAGTAGTGTACCCATTGTGCTGACTGTCTAAGCTTGGATGCATTATTCGCCACATTTCGCATTTCTTTCCAGCCATAAAATCTGCATACCATGCCATTGGTGGTCGTTTTCCGTATCTCAGAGATCTAATTAGTCATGTCGTCGTCAGGTAAGGACCAACATGGACGCTCCGGTCTTATGCAGTTCTATGTAAAGTAAAAGTTATCCCGATCACAGATAATGAAAGCCCACAGGAAGGCGGAGGTTAAGACTCACACATGTAGAGACAATCGGTACTAGATGGCAGTAGGAATATCAATCCTATGTGCCCACTGTCTTTATTTCCAATGAAATATATCTGGTAATCATTTCTGTTAGAGACTGAGTGAACTCCAGGACTTTACTGTGGCTCGAAGGATTATATCAATGGAAAAAATCCATGACTCCACCAGGAATAAAATTCGAGACCTTTCGGTTTGCAGAGTTACATCTTAAACCGCGATGTTACCGCGTGCCCCGCCACGCATTTATCAGACGTCTTTCGATATACCGCTGTGGTGGACGGTCGTTTCGGCGTCATTTAAGCACAAGTGATGCCCTATTTTTCATTTCGGGAAATGTAAAGAACAGAAACGGTGAAGAAGGTTGGTAGAAAGAAGAGATAAAAAACAGGAAAACACCGAGAATACTTCCTTTGTCCAACACAAATGCAACTGCGCCATCGACGAGTTTTTAAATGAGATCCGTGGTCGTCGTAAGCCACCGCTCGTCCACCGTGTAGAGTAACAATTAGACTGTCTGACCGGGAAACGAGCGGGCCCAATTTCAAATCCTTGTTGGGGTACGTTACTTAGTTGAGCTTTTTCCGAGGTTTCCCCCAACCAATTGAACAGAATTGCTAGGACTCATTTCGCCATCATAATCGCACCTTCATTCTTTTATCATCGTCTGCATTTCTTTCACATATTTTGGGCTTGCTTCAATGTAGAGTCGGCTGCATGTTACAATAGAACTTGGACCCCTTGGTATGTGGTCATTGGTTGCTGATGGTAGTATTACGTACCGTAGGTTTTATAATGCTCGTGGTACCTGGGGTTGAAGGACCGTGTGTTCCTACGCGGAAAGGTAAAGAGATTCTGTAGCCTGTAGGGGAGTTCCGAGGCGATCCACAAGGGAATCAGTAGCGCGGTGAGCATTAGGGCAAACGCATCATTCCAGTTCGGATAAGGCTTCGGCCACAGTGCAAGCGGAAGGCGGCGCGGCGCGTTGAGTGGCGGCGTGGATGAATCACAAACGCATGTTAGCAAATGCAGCTGGCCATAGTGTGAGCGGAGCGCCATTTTGGAGGGGAAGTTGGTTCAAGGACAACGCTACACGCCGCTGGCCGCTCGCTCTTGTTTGAGATTTTAGCGGCGCCGCTCACAATTGCACGTATGAATTGTCAAGAAATGAGAAAGAAGTTATCATTTAAGAAGTGAAAACTCGAATATTCCTGTGGAATAATTGGGAGAAGAACTTCAAAAACCTCTCCATGACGCGGAATATGTAGGAAGACATTTTACTGAACACGAATAATATCTTTATAATATGTCGTGTGATGATGATGATGATTATTATTATTATTATTATTATTAATCATACTCCGTACAATATTGTCGGGATAAACACTCAGTACTGCGTACAATATTGAACATATTCCAACTCCGAAATAAAGGTACAATTATACGATTTAAATATTTCTGTTGTTACGATTAACGATCGTTAAAGCAAAGAAATACCGGCAGGATTAAAACTATTAGGTCAAAAGTAATTATTTACAATCTCATACAAGAAATTGGCACTTCTGTTATGAAAAAAACACAATCTATTAAGTACAAATTATAATGTTATATTAACATCTGCGACTGATTGAAATAATCAGTGAAGTTATCCTTATTTGTCTATCAAATTAACTGCAACTATTATTCCTGCGATCTGAGTTCTAATGAGTTTGCACATCATCAGTTCTGTAAATTTGTAAAGTCGTTTCATGATAATGCAGATCATTCTTTGTCGCAATCTTTTCTCAAATGGAAGATCATAATATGTGTTGGCTCTTTTCACATTTGTGTCCATATTTCTATCGTGAATCGCCACTTAGCACGCAATATTCCGAAAGCACATTCCACGTATTATTTTTCGAACACTAGATAAACGTTGATTAAAATTTTTCCTTCTAGGCGTTAGTTCTCTCACTAGATATTGCCTCATAAGATAAAGTTTTAGAGGATGGGCTTCATCTCCAATAAGTACAAGTGATACCTTTACATGTGAGTTCGATAGTTCAGGCACATTGAACCTGTTGATCTCCAACAAATTGAAAAGTGTAAAGTTGTGAAAATGCCTCCATCACTGTGTTTTCCTCTTCCCACCAAATCAATGGTTAAAATGTTTAGTCTGCGCCAGCAATACTCTGTAGCAATACTACGTAAATTAAAATATCTGGAACCGAATTTATCAGAACCCTTTACCTAACCATACTTTTCGTCGTTTGTTACGAGCAGTTAGGGAACCACAACGTTCTTAGTAATCACTGACTACTTCGTTTAATTTTTCTTTATTTGGTTATGGTATAAATTCTTTAATCTATTCATTTTAGATTACCTCACACGTTTGTCTTGCCATTACAATTGCTGTAAATTTTCCTACCCTGAAGGAAAATGCCAGTGATCGCAATGATGTCCCTGTGGTTATAAGCCTACAAGAAACAGTAATGTTAGAAATTTACCTTAAATTTTGTTCATTTTAACGTAGTAGAAGACTTAATATTAGAATATATTAATATTTTAGTCACCAATTCATTAAATATTCATTATTGCATTCTATTTCAGAAGACGTGGCAAAAATAAGTGGTAGAATTTAAAAGATAAATTTGAGAAGGAACTCCAGAACTCCCAAAGATACGAAGCGGTTCCGAAGCTCTTGAATCGCTACATAGTTGTGGACGTTTTTCGACCTGACGATATTTATGAAGGACGTCGTCCTTTCTGATAGGACTGTAGGAAATCTTTCCTTATCCCATCGACTCCAAACAGTCCTGATTTGGGAGAAAGTAAAGACAATTATCAGCGATGATAACGTATCACTTCAGACGAATATGTCTTCGAATGCCTCAACACCAAAGCCAAGGGCTCGAATATAAATATAAATTATTTAAATATATATCACATATAAAAATATATTTATGTTACATCTATTTATCAATAATTGGTTATTTAAAACTATATATATATATATATATATATATATATATATATATATATATATACAATAATATAAAAAAATAATTGATGCTGAAACTAGAGTAGTTCGATATCCTGTTAATAAAGCAACGGCAAGAGTGCATATTTTCAGTGATACGGAGCACAATTTTTAATATCTCTTTTGCCGCATATGAAAAGTAATAATTATAAGCGCAATGGAAAAATTAAAATTGCACAGCACACAATTGTAAGAAGTTTTAAATGCAATAAACCAAAATGAAAAAATATATATATATATTGAAAACTGCTCATTTCTAATGTTAAATTTTCGTAAGTACAAACATGTGTTTTTTTGCCATGTAAGATGCAGCCCATGCAATTATTCGTAATGAATGAGACTTAATTCCATCAACACACAAATTTAAGGATTCGTAGGACTATTTTTATTTAATTTAATTTATACGCAGTATAGCCTACCTGCATCATTGCTACAAGAATGCATGATCCTGTGTCTTTAATTTAAAATAATTGCATCTTAATATAATAATTAGCCATTGTGCAATAGTGATAAATCTCCGAAATTTGATGGCTTGCTTCTGTAGTCGCTCCTTATTTTTATTTATAAAATAGTCGAAAGTCGTAATAGGCATGCGAGTATACTTCAAATATCTATCTGGAAATGTCCCTAATTCTCCATACAAATGATGAAATTCTTAGAGTTTCACATCTCTTATGAAATAGATGAACATAAAATTCTCTTCCATTCCTATTTGAAGCTGTTCTTTCTAGATAAGAATTGCCTAAAAGCAAACACTGTCATGATCTCATCTCCACGCCGGCCGCGCCGCTCACCAACTCCGCGCTATATGGCCACACCAACGCTCTTTCCTCCCCACTCCTCAATTTTTCGAGAGCGGTACCGCGCCGCCTACCGCTTGCACTGTGGCCGAAGCCCAACACAGTGGGTCCATACAAGTGGCCTGCGTGCAGAGCAGTATTCAGTCCGTGTGCCTCTCAAGTGAGATAGAAGTCACCTCTCTGCCAGCTGTGTTACCGAGACAAGTTGAACACATTCATAATAACAGACCTAATGAAAGTGATGTTGGATATGAAGAATAAATAGTTGTTTCCAAAAATTACATCATAATTCCATACCAATTTATTTATGAATAAGACAAATATTTTCTCAGTAGGTCTACATAAGGTGCAGCAATTTTAAAATATTTTGTTTTAATAATTTATTTCTGAATTTGACAAGTATTTTCTCAATAGGCCAACTCACGGTGCAACAATTTCATAGTATCTTGTTTTGATAATCTATTTCTGAATCTGACAAGTATCTTCTCACTAGACCTACTCAAGGAACAACAGTTTCACAATATTTTGTTTTAATAATTTATTTCTGAATTTGATGAGTATCTTCTCAGTAGGTCTACTCACGGTGCAACAGTTTTACGATATTTTGATTTGATAAGTTATTCGTCAATCAATGACGTAAACAAAATATGTAAGAGTTCACTGAATGTTTATGAATACTTGTTTAAAAAAGTGCATTATAGGCCTAACAAGACAAATGTTTGTGATGGATGAAAAATAAAGTGGTCGTCAATTGAACTGAGTTAAAAGAATGCTGAGTTATAATCCGTAAGTTCCTTATATTTGAAGAAAGAAGCAATTTTCAGTGTCAGAACTGCGAAGATCACACACACACACGCACGTACGCACGCACACACACACACACACAGCCGGAATTATATTCGAGAACGGGAACCCAACACAACAACTAAAATACAAATTACACAAAAACTGTACAAACAACCAAGCTGAACAAATTGCAGTCTTAAAGGTACTAGAAACGCTCCAAGGAATCCAAAACCGATCAGACGAAGAGAAGCTTGTCGCCATATACTCTGATAGCAAGATAACATTTGACCTACTGAGTAACAAATCCAAACGGAGCAGAATAATTGAGAGAATAAAAACAAAAATTATAGAATTAACACAATCCAAGTGGATAATACACTTCGGTTGGGTCAAAGGACATTCCGGTATATTGGGCAACGAACTAGCAGACAGATTGGCGAAAGCAGCGGCGTTAGAGGATAGGGAAGTCGTCTACAACAAAATACCAAGAGAAGTTATTCTGACACGAGAGAAGGAGAGGGGGCTCGACATGTGGCAGCAACAATGGTCCAATTCGACGAAAGGAAGGATAAGCAAAGCCTTTTTTCCCTCAGTCAAGAGGAGGTTGAGCCGAAAGGTGCCCATTTCCCCAGAATTCACAGCAATGACAACAGGACACGGAAAGCTGAGGGCATATCTCCACAGATTTAGAATAATAGAGTCTCCCATATGCCCATGTGGACAGCAGGAACAAACAGTCAATCACGTAATATTTGATTGTAACATAGTGACCAGACAAAGGAACGATATGATAAGAAAAATCCAAGAAGCAGGAGGCAAGTGGCCAACAACGTGCGAAGACTGGCCTCCAACTACCTCCAAATATTTTCGACCTTCGTCTGCGATATAGACTTCACAATTCTGTGAAACATCAAACTTGACAGTGAAACTGCAAAACTTGTAAATAAGATAGTGAAAGCGAAGTCTTGATAATATTTAATTATAATTTAGTGTGTTTCTATTCTTATGTGGGGTTTGGTAATTTGTAAATATATTTTAAGATGATTATAAGATGATTATAAGATGATTATATTCTAATTGTATGTGTAATGTGTAATTTGTAAAACTGATACTGTGGAACTATGTCCATGTCCTTAATGTCTTTTGATCTATCTGCGTAACTTACTGGTATATTATCTTTATCCTTTTGTGTGTTTATTGCTTATTGAATTGAAATCTAGGATAGTGAAAGTGAAGTCTTGATAATTTTTAAATATAATTTAGTGTGTTTCTATTCTTATCTGGGGTTTGGTAATTTGTAAATATATTTTAAGATGATTATATTCTAATTGTATGTGTAACTTATAAAACTGATAATGTGGAAATATGTCCATGTCTTTAATGTCTTTTGATCTATCTGTGTAATTTACTGGTATATTATCTTTATCCTTTTGTGGGTTTATTGCTTATTGAATTGAAATCTAAAATGAATACTGTGGAACTATGTCCATGTCTTTAATGTCTTTTGATCTATCTGTGTAACTTACTGGTATATTATCTTTATTCTTTTGCGGGTTTATTGCTTATTGAATTGAAATCTAGGATAGTGAAAGTGAAGTCTTGATAATTTTTAAATATAATTTAGTGTGTTTCTATTCTTATGTGGTGTTTGGTAATTTGTAAATATATTTAAAGACATATTCTAATTGTATGTGTAATTTGTAAAACTGTTACTGTGGAACTATGTCCATGTCTTTAATGTCTTTTGATCTATCTGTGTAACTTACTGGTATATTATCTTTATTGTTTTGCGGGTTTATTGCTTATTGAATTGAAATCTAGGATAGTGAAAGTGAAGTCATGATAATTTTAAAATAAAATTTAGTGTGTTTCTATTCTTATGTGGGGTTTGGTAATTTGTAAATATATTTTAAGACATATTCTAATTGTATGTGTAATTTGTAAAACTGTTACTGTGGAACTATGTCCATGTCCTTAATGTCTCTTGATCTATCTATGTAACTACTGGTATATTATCTTTATCCTTTTGTGTGTTTATTGCTTATTGAATTGAAATCTGTAACTAGGAAAATGTAGGAGTGATATATACTTAAATTCTTGCTGCTGATGTAATTTAAAATTGTAACTAGGGAAACAAAGGGTCTTATAATCTTCAATTAATAATACTAATGTAATTTGAAAGTTTGTAAGTAGGAAGGTGCAAGAATTCAGAATTTGGAATGGTACTTAACTATAATTTATTCTCATCGCATATCTTATCACACTGATATTTATTGATTACGCAACTGGCAAATTTACAATCTTAAAAATGTAATTATCTAGAAATGTCAAAACATGTAATATTACCTATGTAATGGGGCATGTTGAAATAATAAAAAAACCACACACACACACACACACGCACGCACGCACACACACACACACACACACACACACACACACACACACACACACACACACACACACCCTTAGTGATGGTTACCACGCTTTTCGTTAGATCTGAGATACAATTCGCCTTCATTCTCAGCCGAGGGTGATGGATTTTTAAAAACAATCAAAATACTTCACGTGACTTCCTTCAAGAGGAAAGTAAGTCTGGTAATCCAAGTTGTAAATCTGTGGCCGACTCCAGGTAATATTTGCCGGCTATTTTTTGTATACGTCAAAATTATAAATAGTAAAATAAGCCCACGTGACTCGCCTACGTTCACGTGAATTGGTTCCACCAATCCATCTAAAATAGAAATATCATGACAAAACCACTGTCAGGACCTTGAATCTCAATTCAGTGTTGTACTTTCAAAAATATAAAACTGTAAATTTGCATGTATTGTTCCGATTGTATAATCAGTATGTAAACAAAGAATGTAACGCATAAGTTGAATGATATTGAAGATCTTAACACTGCTTGTTATCTATACAGCATATTTAAAGCACTGTGATCGCGGTTCAACAAATTAAACATCATTGTTTCCACTGAGTGTGGGCTCCTAATGGATTCATCTATCGAAGCTCAGCCTAGCCAGAGTCGCTGATCGCACTTCGCTTGTTTGTTCACTTGTTACGCTATGAAGCTTGAGTAATGTGATGGCGCTGTATCAGCGGTTATGGGCAGGGGGAATCCCCCTTCCTATGATATATTGTTGTTCACAGGCTGTAAAATAAAACGTTTGGGATCTCTTCCCTCCTCCACCCCTGAGAACACAAAGAGTGATGCTACAATTTCCGAACGGATCTAACCGTAATGGAGGTCCATAGAAATGTTGAAATGTATTTCCATAGAGATTTCTCAAGCACTTTATTTCATTTCAATAGAATTAACGAATAAGTTGGACAGACTTTGGACATCACGCAACATTTAGTGTAGCCTATACTTTAAGAAAAAATAAGAGTATGTAGTAATTTCCTCTTCAAATTGCTTCAGTTTACAGGACTGTAAACAGAAAGTAATTTACCAATATTCATTTTATATTTCTGTACCAATTTGTATGCAACTTTAATAATTTATAAAGGAGTTTTGTGTCGCAGAATTGACTGGAAATGTCAGAGGGAGATCAAAAGTATTAGGTAATTATAAATATGCTTCAGATGACTTAGTACGCACTCAATCGCTTCTGTAGTGCTGATCTTACATCCAGAGACCCGGATTCGATCTCGGACCAAGTCTTGATAGAATTTATAGTGAAAAAAGCAAACGATGCTTTCCACACTAATAATTTTGAGGATCTGAGGTCTCTGGGTCTTAACAGGTAGATTACCCGTCTGAGGATGGGACCTGAATCTGTGAGAGCTGAGACATGATGGCCCACTTCTCAGCATCGGATTCAAGAATGCCATCAAGGCAACTGTCGCACTTGAACAAAATGAACTAAAATAGGCCTGAGTGTAAGAATCTCTACCGCATCCGACCTTCGAAAAGTCAAGCCAAGCACTGTCTTTAACCAACACAATAGTTTAGTAGAAAGGTGCGCTGAAATAAGACGATGATGAAGAATAGATAAGATGATGACATGATGAGAGAGAATGCTTTGCATTAATTGAGATGTATTAATTAAACTACACAATGTCTTTGTTTCTTGCCAATATCAAATACTATCAAATAATAAATTGATATTAATAGAAAACATGTTTGGGACTGAAGACAATTAAAGGGTAAAGGGGAAAAAACCAGGTAAGTTAATTTTCTTCACAATCGAAAAAAAACGAAATTACAGTTTCAAAACTTATATGACAAGTAAATTAACAGTGACTATTACACTTTTACTACGTCACTCTACTTTTGACCAATAAAACGGTACGAAAAGACGTCTTTCAACCAATCATGGCTGCTTATCGCACAATTTTATCGCGTCCCTAGCATTTGTTTATTTTTATCACTACCCTAGCATTTGTTTCTTTGCCAACATTTCAAACTGCACTGATCTGGACGTCAAAAAACAGAAAATTACAAACCACTCCAGTCGATGCACAACACTTTCAAATATGACTCGCATTGACATTCAAGAACAAGAATTAATAAAGATCACTGGTCATATATGAAGAGCACTATTCGGAAATCCTGAATAAGTTGAGGGATCAACATCAACGAGTTCACTTCTTTTACGCACACGTCCAATATAACATCAACTGAACCACCAACCACTAAAACATTCAAATTTGAAAATTGTACTTTCAATAATTGTTTCTTTTAAAATTATTCATGTTTATTTTTTATTTCATCATCGTTAATTAAAACGTTTCTTGTTTATTTCATCATCCCTAATTAAAACTTTTCTAACACTTGTTTATATTATTTAGGTTATGTTTGTTATAGCTTCTGCTATATGATATTATGGATAGTCACGTATCAGAGATTGTTTAATACTAAGATTTATTGAAAATCATCTGTTAAGTAACGTTGATTACTGAGATCCGGATGATTGAAGTGGAATGCAAATGTTTTAATAAAAAATTAAATTGAACCAACAAAGCCTTCTTGACTAGTAACTGTCCACAGAGTTGAATGAAGATTCCATAGTTGGGACAACTGATAACAAGAAAATATAATCATAAAACACTACTGCCATCTAGCGTAATGTTGACATGGAACAATAATACATTTGAAGACAGTAAAAAAAAAGACCTTGTCTTAGTATTTCTTGATATAAGCAAGGCCTTCGATAGCATTGGCCATAGTCATCTGGAGCAGACATTGTCTTCCCTAAACATACCTTCCAAATTATCTAACCTCATCATTGGCTTGCAAAATGGAAATTCCACACAAATCGAGACCAACCATCAGAAGACGAAGCCTGTCATTATCAAAAAAGGAGTTTTACAAGGTTAGCCCCTCTCTCCTTCATTGTATAATTTATCTACAGATCATATATTGACAGATTAGTCATGTAATGAGAATTTAGAAGAGTTTGGATATTCTTTAATGCCTGATCTCGCAAATATAAATATAATGGCATTCGCTGATGACATTGTCATTTTGGGTAAAGATGTAGAATGTGCTAAAAATCTCACCTGCCAGGCTATTTCCAAGTTTGAAGAAATTGGGATACAAATTAACCTAACCAAATCCAATGTCTTGTCCATTAAAAATGGATCTCCTGAATATAGTGCTTTAACCTTAACTTCGGGTCACTCAATACCATCCATAACTCCAGATGAAACCATTAAATATCTTGGTGTCAATTACAGTTCTACAACGGTCTTCGATCCTAGAGCAACAATGGACAAACTGAAACAAAAGCTGGAAGCTGTAGCAATATCATCTCTTTTACAGCCATACCAGAAGTTTCTCATCATATCCACCTTTATATGTCCTTCACTTATTTACACCTTTCAAACGACTCCGATGAAGAGAATTCCTGATGCTGACATTCTGATTAGAACTACAGTAAAAGAAATTTTAAATCTTCCATCCGACACTCCAGACAATATGCTTTATTCACCTAAGAAATACAAAGGACTTGGTCTTTATAAAGCAAGCTGGGAAGCTTTTCTACAGTTTATCAACGCCTGCAAATTGCTTGCAAAGACAAACAACATATATGTTTCAAATACACGTGATTTGAGCAATGAAATACAAGCAAGTCTGGATAAACTTGGATTGGCAAATATTGACTCCTCTGATCAGATAAACGTATCATCTTTACGAAAACTCCTACGAGACAAAGGATTTGATTCCTGGTGTACGTTGCCTCAGAAAGGAAAGGGAGTCGTTCTATAGAAAGAATACACGCCTGGTAATAAATGGCTATCTAAACCGAATGGATTGACCAGCAGCTAATGGAAGGACGCTATTAAGATGACTGCCAATGTATGTCCAGTACGTGCTCTACCAGGTAGGTCTCAGAATGGAACCCACTGCCGACATTGTCGGAGTGAGAAAGAAACACTTGCTCACATTCTGGGAGCCTGTCCTCATGGAGAACTACTGAGGAATAGTCGTCACCACAAGATTCGATCCCTCCTAGCATCGGCCCTACGAGGAAAAAACTACCAAGTAGAGGAGGAGGTCCATGGTTTGTCCACAAATGGATCTACAAGGCGCATTGACATCATCGCTATCCCGACAAGATCAACAAGCGGATTCATAATTGATCCAACTGTAAGGATGGAAACATACGAAAATCAACCTGCTGAGGTACATCAGGAAAAATACGACATATACGACCCCACTATACCATATTATAAGGAAAAATATCATCTAACGTCGACTGAAGTTATTGGATTACTGATTGGGGCTAGAGGAACCATCACAAAAAGATTCGCGCATTTTTTGCAAGCAGTTTGGTCTAGGAAAACTCTTGTCACTGAAGTATCTATGTCTGCAGTGAAGGGATCTATAAAAATCCTAAGAAACCACCTCTACAGTTATATAGATTGAGCTCTTTGCTATGGCGATCTGCTCACTTAAGATGGGTCTTGCAACCAGTGCTAAATAGACGACTGTAATCATCCAATAGCTAATAGATACTAGGAAATTTTATGTTTCTTCTGGAATTAATTATGTTTTGTTTAGACTTTTCCAATTATTTCTAATTGTGCTATTTCTTATTCTTTTTCTTCTCCATTGTTTTATTTTTTTTCCATTATAATAACAATTTTATGGTAAGCTTTGTCTTCTAGGCAGCCTTCAGTTGGAGGAAGCTGAATAAAATTTATTCGAAATAAAATTCGTAAGCCAATTAATATTTCATTGTATTGGAGTACTTCGTTACTTCTAATCTTTATATACTTTCTTCTAATCGTGTAATAGTCAATTAAATCCCACTCGAGTTTTGATTTTCTCTAGATAAATCAAAACCTCTAGTGAGATTACTGTTGATAAAACATGTGCATTTAATAAAAGTTTTAAATGTAGTAGCTACATGAAGTGAAGCCTGATCTGAAGTCCGGCATTTCATCAAAATCGAAGAATTGCCAAAAAAAACCGTTGAGACTACCAATTGTTCTGGGAAAAAACCAGGTAAGTCATCTGAAAGAGACAAGACCCTGGTACACTGTGTATCAACCAAGAGAACTTCTTACGGACATTTTATCAGAGTTATATTTATAATAAAATAATTATAATTAATTATTGTTTTAATTGTTTTACTATAAACTCTAATGTCCAGCCTAAAGGTATACATAAATAACGGTGTTTAATGAGAAGAATTGCACATTATAATTTTGTAATGTAAAGCGAAATTGATAGAAAATCTCTCCGGGATTTGTTTTGTCATATGCCGTGCAAGTGCAGAAACGGAATGAGGACAGGTTATGATCAGTCGTTTCCATGTCATTCCAGATGCAGACGCTTCCGGTCAAGTAGAATCTTCAAAAGTAGTGCGAGACGTAACGTTATCATCACCAAAATACAGAAAAGCATATCTAAGCTCGCAAGATATGCAATAATCACAAATATCTTGTGACGAAGCTCTTTCTATTATAATAGAAGCAAAGTTAACAATATATCAACATAATGTAGTACTAAACAAAGACAGAAAAGATTCCCATGTCATTCCAAAATACAGAATTAAAAAAAATCATTGCTATCTCGACAAGAAAAGTGCGACTGTCAGCCAGCCGGAGCCATTGAATTCATTGAAAGACAGTGAGTTATAATCATAGAGATGGATATTACATATAAACCGAACACAGGCGTTATGGACACGCTGTAATTTTTGGGTCAGGTCATAGCTGAGGTCACTTAATAGAACGTCGCATTAGTTTAACTTTGGAATGATAAGATTGGACTAAGATTTGGTTTAATTTAAGGGGTTAGGTACAGCTTACAGTAGTACAATTTTGAAAAATATTCAACTCTTTTTCCTCCATTACTGTACCTTGTACAGTAATGAAAATTGGTACGTTTAAAACACTGTCCTTCTGCTATATGAAAAAAAATATTTGTCTACTATTTTAAAAAATTATTTACATAATTTTTATTTCAAAATTTTGTTCATTGTGCAATGATTAAGCTTTTTACACATAACTCAAAAACTATCCAAAATTATGTGATTAAATTTTTTGTGTGTATCTACGCATGCCATATCAACAATATGATGCAAGAACACTCTTGTACCTTTGATAGATTGTCTGATAAAAAATAAATTCGTTTTAAAAAATGGTTAATACCAGTATTTTCTTCTAACACAAAATAAAAAAATATATTATTTATTAAGGAATGTAGTTGAAAGAGCATGATATTGTAAATATGAGTTTCAGCAATAAAATAAAAGAGAGACAACATGAAAAAGTAAACAGGTTTATGAGTTATGAGGGAAATACTTCATCACTGCACAGTGAACTGACACCATTTTTAATTTTGAAAAAAAAAACGTATTTTTTTTAAATCCTAAAAATATGTATATATATATATATATATATATATATATATATATATATATATATATATATATATTTTTCCGTATAGCAGAAGGACAATGTTTTACACATCAATTTTCATTATTGTACATTAAAAGGAAGAAAACTTTTATTCGTCGAAGTGAGTGCAGTATAGAAAATAATTTTTTACATACATGTTTAGTATATGTGGCCCAGTTTAAGTGTTCATCGATATGAACACCCACATTTTTTACAGTTGCACTAAACGGGATTTCAGTGTTATTTACAACTACGGCGGGAAGATCAGATTTTTAAAATTTCGATAGAAGTGTCAGATTTCCTAGTAAGGTAGCTTGTGATTTTTCAGGGTTCAGAATCAATCCAAATTAAATCCGAATTTAATTTAGTTATACTATCATTCACCGAATCGGGACTGCCGTGGCTATACAGTTGTAGATCGTCCGCTTAAAGACGGTACGGAGAGTGTCGTATTGCCTTTGAGACATCGTTTATACATATTGAAAATAGAAGAGGCTCTAAAACAGACCTGAGGAATCCCAGTCTCCACGATGCGCCAAGATGAAAACCGATCAGTAAGAGAAACGCTTTGCAAGCGATCGCGAAGATAAGATTCCATCCAGGCAATACTGCTCTCGGAGAAATATGATACATATAATTTGTCCAGAAGGATATCTACGTCAACTGAATTAAATGCCTTGCTGAAAGCAAGTAATATTCATATTGTCACCTGTGGATTGTCCATTGCTTCTCGTACATCTTCAGTAATTTTGAGAAGGGCTGTAGTTGTGCTGTGCCTTGACCTGAAGCCTGACCGGAAGAGATTTATATGATTATAAGAATAAATGGTAATCTGTTATTTGCTTGTGAACAATATATTCCAAAGCCTTTTAGAGAGAAGAAAGAAAGCTAATTGGTCTTACGTCGCGATGCGTCGCTGGGAGCAGAGGGGGAGGTGAGTCATAGAGAAAATTACCCTTTTTCTAATGCAGGGTAAAACCAGCAATACATTTTATGAATTATTATGTAATGACAAGTCTCCTAGCTTACCTAATTTCGTAGCTAATATGCTGGCAATCTTTGAATCCACTTATTTCCTGAACATAAAGAATCTTAAAACTTATATTTTGACCTTGTGCTTATGAAAAATGACCTTAAAGTGTTGCATTCTCTTACGGGTTCTCTCAAAAATCGCTCGCAAAGAAAGGCGGCTGGATTTCATGTAAATGTTATGTCTTATTTAACGACGCTCGCAATTGCAGAGGTTATATCAAAGTCGCCGGATGTGCCGGAATTTTGTCCCGCAGGAGTTCTTTTACATGCCAGTAAATCTGCTGACATGAGCCTGGTCGCATTTAAGCACACTTAAATGCCATCGACCTGGCCCGGGATCGAACCCGCAATCTTGGGCATAGAAGGCCAGCGCTATACCAACTCGCCAACCAGGTCGACGATTTCATGTATTCATGCAGATAAATTGAAATATACTTAGAGTTAAATAATGTATTGGTTGTTTTATAGACGCCTTGTTTAATAAAATGTTTACCAATTATGTATTTACGTGTTAGTTTATTAGGCCTATCTGGCTTTTCTTGTCAATGATAGCCATGTCATTATTCTATAATACGACACTGCTACAAAGGAACTTTGTCTGGTCGCTTTGTCTGAAACATAGGTGTGCGAACGGTGGGCCCAACCAGTTTCTTGCATTCCCCGATCCCACTAATGAGTCTTCGTCCATTTATTGCCTTTTACAATACAGCTCATTAACAGAATGAACGAAAAACTAGTTTCTGATTTTTTTTTCATTTGTCAATCTGACGCCTACATTCTGAAAAATGATTTGACAGCAAACAGAAGTAAAAACACTAGGAAAGTGACATGGCGCTAAATACCAAAATTTGAAGTTAGATGGGTTTTTAAAACACAAGATCTGGTGCTTTTGGCATCAAATTTGCAACACTGGCTCTCAAACTTTACAGCGTACGTTGTATCGCTTTCCGTCTGTTTTTTAAAGCGCTTCAGTAAAGCGTTTCATGCAGCGCTGTAGCAAAAAGTCGTTGGAAAAAAAACGCAATTCGGCCAACTGACTGCAAAATGATGGACAATTAATATTGGCTGATATTACTTCAGTAATAAATTTAACCTTAAAAGAACCGTGCTTATTAAATAGTTTGACTTCAATGATAATGAGATGAAATTATTTTTATTAGACGATTTTAACACTAAGGGCCGGTATTATGAAAGCCATTTAAACCTTACGTTCAGTTTAAACTCAAGTTTTTCGTTCTGCATCGTATTATAAATCTTAACTACCAGTTAATCTTGAGTTAACTTGAGTTTAACTTGATTAGCAATCTTCTGCCGTTTGAACTGCAGTTCAAAGCTCAACAGTACAAGATGGCGGCTTTCGAGAATTTATGAGTGACGATGAGGATGTGATCAATATTACGTAAAGACCACGGAGGCTAAGAATTTTTCTGAATATAGTGCACCACTTTGAAATATAAATTAACATGAATTTTAAAACAGATTCAGGCTTTCGAAGTAGACAGTCTAATCTTCTGAACTGGGCTTTGCAGTCCGTAACCTTGTTTCGAAAATTTGAAACTCGTATTAAACATGTAACAAAAAAATGGGAAAGTGTAAAAATATGTGTGGTTTAGGGTTTGAACTTAAAGATTATTTGAAAAAACTTAACGATTTTCTTTTTATTTTTGAAAACAGTCTGTTGAACTTCTGCATCAGTTACTAGTTGCGCTGCGCTATTTTTCCTCTAGTAGTATAGGGTAAATTAGGGTCTGTTGGACAGTCGGGCATGTTGGACACTTTGTACTTTAACGTGTTACCTCGCCACTTGTGGGCACCACATTCTGCTAGAAGTCAATGACGGAGGTAGTCCCACTCGTGGCTACTTCCGTCATTGACTTCTAGCAGAATATGGTGCCCACAAGTGGCGAGGTAACACGTTAAAGTACAAAGTGTCCAACATGCCCGACTGTCCAACAGACCTTAATTTACCCTATATTCTGAAAACCATGTCCACAAATCTACTGTAAGCCTATTTCGCATTGTACTGTGTGAGGCAAACAGTCTCCTGGTAAGATTTACCATGAAATACACGCACATATACATATAAACACACTAATAATATTACGTAACATTACTAAATTCATAAAAATAATGTTATTATTTGACAGACTTCTGTTTCATAAACATTTTACAAAACTTATGAAATATTATAGTTTATTAGTCAGCTGATTGTGTATGGAGTTCAGTCGCGGAAGGTCATGCATGGTTTAATCTAGTTGAAATGTGTTTGGGAGTATAACGTTGGTAGCCAGTATTAAGAAGCTATTTGAGGTTAAGTCTGACAAGCATACTCAAGTTAGTAAGTCTATGTACTCAAGTAGGTGGTATTGGTCCTCTACAGTTTTGTCTGTTATCGAAGGACAAAGATGTTTCTTAATGACGATTATTCACGAGCACCGACCATTTCAGCAATGCCTTTGGTTCTGTTGATATCGACTTGCTTCTTGCAAAGATGAAGGCTTTGCACCTGTCAGACAATACCTTGAGCTGGATGGACTCCTACCTACGTGACCGCCAACAGTGTGTTTCACTTGATAATCAATTCTCCCAATGGGGATGCACAAAGGCGGGAGTGCCGCAGGGCTCCGTATTAGGACCACTACTTTTCTCTATCTACATTAATGACGTATCAAAGAACTTACAGTATTGCCGATATCACCTCTATGCCGACGACCTACAACTTTACATACATTCCAGACCCAATACGATCAATGAATCGATTGACAAGTTAAATTGTGACCTAGCCACTGTCTCCACTTGGGCGGCCAATTTCGGACTCGCACTTAATCCAAGTAAGACTCAAGCCATAATTATTGGACAAAAGCGTTTAGTTAACTCCCTTAATAACAGTAATCTTTCAGTTGTTACCCTTAACAACACGCTAATCCCTTATTCATCTGTCGTAAAAAATCTTGGCTTCTTTTTTGATAATAATCTAAGTTGGAATTTTCAAGTTAAAAGAAACGATAAAAAAAATCTGTTCCTCCATTCACTGTTTGAGTCGCTTGAGAAACTTCTTGCCCCAGCAACTAAAACTTACCCTAGTGCAAACCCTAGTAACGCCGCACTTCGATTATTGTGACGTTTTGTTAAGTGACCTAAGTTCAGAATTGTCAGTCAAGTTACAGCGAGCTCAGAATATGTGCGTCAGATACGTGTGCAACATCCGACGGTATGATCACATATCACCGTCCTTCGCAAGTCTCTCGTGGCTCCGACTTAAAGAACGTAGAACTTTACACTCTTTGTCTTTACTCTTTCGAATTCTGCACACTTCAACACCAAATTACCTTTCGTCTCGTTTCTCTTATCTATACTCTAACCACGACGTAAATACCAGATCACTTATCTGTGGCACGCTATGTATACCTCTTCATAGAACATCTTGTTATTCATCATCTTTTACAATATCCACCTCGCGTCAATGGAATTCCTTGTCACAAAGTATTAGGGGCTGCAAGACAATAAACACCTTTAAGAACAGCTTAAAAGATAACCTTATTAGCATTTCACTCCAATCATACTGATTTAAACTATCACTGACTACATTGTTACTTTTTTCTTTAGACATCATCCTGATTGTGCTGTATTTTAATTGTCTCGTAATAATCTCTTTCTATTATCTAATATTATTTGAAATATATTAACATTCTATGTATTTTAGTTTAATTCTGGTACACAGTTTATTTCAGTGTTTAATTAATAGTTCATAGTATTTTGTTGTTTAATTTGTAAATAACTTTTGTATACATGTAACTCTCATCTAAATCAAATTGTTGGATTCTTTGTAAGTTCATGCATATGTATATACACTTTTTGCTGGTTGAGTGGAAGAGAAGGCCTTACGGCCTTAACTCTGCCAGCTAAAATAAATCATTATTATTATTATTATTATTATTATTATTATTATTATTATTATTATTATTATTATTATTTTAACAGTAATAACGTAATAAAATATCAACGATCGTCTTCTTTGCTTTCCTAGCAGTAATACCAATCGTATTCCACTACAGTTTAACTTAACCGAGACTCTGATATTACAGCGCATTGAGTTGAACTCTCGGTTAGGTTTAACTTTGGTTTAACTCAATCTTCAGATTAATCGTATTTATAATATCAGGGCTAAGAAACGTTGCAAAAGACCAAAACACGCATTCCACCATGATGGATCGTGCAGCAAACTCGTAAAGCGATCTTTGGAGTTGCTGCAGCAGCGCTGCAGCGAAAGTAAAGCAAAACCAGAACCGTCTTCAGTACAAGCCGGAGCATTCGTAAGTTTGACAACGCTGAGCGCAGACGGAAGCGAAATAGAGCACGATACTCGAAATCGGTATTGATAGTTTGACAAAATATTGCTTTGGTTTCGTTGCCAATGTCCATTTTCAATATTAATTTTTACAAAGGTAAGTGGATATGATCAAGTTTCAGAGTAATGATGTATGTAATTCATTACGAATAGTGTTTTATTTGAGTTCATACTTCGTAAGTCCATTGATACAAAGACTTTGCCACTTAAATTAATAGAAGGGTTCTTGGAAAAACAACCATAGTCCAAAAACATAAATTTTCAGGCATAGGTGTTGCTGACAGTTCAAAGTATGAAATTCATCATGACATTTCTTAAAATGTAGAAACTTGGGAAAAATGAAATACATCTATAACTTAAATTGCCTCATAGAAATACAAGTGTAAATGCAGGTAACTGTAGCCAATGGTTGTTTCAAGAAAAAAAAAAACTCTGTTGTGCCTGAAATATATCTTCTTTAATGTTCTTTTTCTTTATTATATCCTGTTTCTTCTTCTTTCGTTGCTTACGTTTCTTCAATGGGGTTACTTCTGCATATAAAGATGACTCCATAATTAATACAACAATTCACGTGTCAATGTATTTTTCTCTGAGGTGGCTCTTGCCGCGAACGTAAGAAGCTTTACTGCCAACATACTAGAGTTTAAAATTGTATGGATAAATGTTTCAAGATGACATGAATGGGATATGTGTAACTGCTACCATTGTCTTGGCTGGACAAATAAGTTTTTGCACTATTGTTGTTTTGTTGTTTCCACTCCTATAACATAGGCCTATGGTGTTTCTTCCCTAACAACCAATTCAGTAGATGGCCCTACAATACGGTTACAATATGCTCAATGTATCAAATTTGCATTTTTTGTACTATAATTCTTTTATCAAAAAAGCTTCTATTAAAAGCATACATGTTTTTTATTAATAGTACAAGGGTAATACGTACACACACACGCACGCACACTACATACATACATACATACATACATACATACATACATACATACATACATACATACATACATACATACATACATACATACGTTACATACATTACATACAATACATACGTACAAATCCACACCTGTGGAGTAACGGTTAGCGCGTCTGGCCGCGAAACCAGGCGGCCCGGGTTCGATTCCTGGCCGGGGAAACTTACCTGGTTGACGTTTTTCCGGGGTTTTCCCTCAACGCAATATGAGCAAATGCTGGGTAACTTTCGGTGCGGACCCCGGACTCATTTCAGCGGCATTATCACCTTCATCTCATTCAGACGCTAAATAACGTAAGATGTTGATAAAGCGTCGTAAACTAACCTAACATACATATATAGTTACTCTCTTTCCGGAAGAGTCATATTAGACACTGTACACAGGCTATTTATTTTTGCCCTTCTTAGAACATAGCTCTCAACCGAATAAGAACCGCGATGCTGGATGACAGAAACGTCCCCTCTTCTTTAAAGCTGCACCTCTGTCCGTACGTGCACCGTGATCGGTGAACTACCTATGCATCAGTCTGATAGCCCTTTAAAAGCTATGCAGCTTTTTTTTGGGGGTTAAAGGAGAGGAGCTATTGCCTCCAATAGCTGCGTCCACGTTCTCCAGCGCACATCTAAAAAATTATTAAATATGCGATTAGTCGAAGTCTTTGGGCATTCTGAATGGTGATTTTCGAAAGGAGGTATATCGGTGATACTCCCGAAGAAATTTCTGACTTTTTTTGTCAATACTGATTCATTATAAACCACATGTATCTTTTCTGTTTTGATTTGTTTTTATTTATATTTTTAATGAATAATATATTCATATTGTATATTTATATTTTTATAACTTCCGCTAAAGTAAATCATCAATAATCATTAGGCGTATAATTTAATTGCTCAATTATATGTATGTAAAGAAGATACTTTGATGGACATCTAGCCTGTGTTCTTTCATATAAGTCATCAAAAATAAAATAAATAGATATGTTGTCGTGAAGTTATTCGATGTTGAACTCTTGAAAGCGTTGTCAACAACTACTTGTAGTTCACATCATGCTTCCACGGTGTTCATGTTCTTGCTATCACGTGGTCTGCTTGACGCTGATTGAAACTGAGGCAATACAGGATATCACATTGCTAAATCATAAAATATTCATTTTGTTATAAGCTTTAAATTACGACTGGAAATTTCTCAATCAACGACAAAATTTTTATTTTCCCCCAGATTTACTTATATATTAACCACTTTGCTGCTCCTAAAATGATTGCCCGCAGCCGAGTTTGAATTAACGCCAAGCAATATGAAAGAACATAATGAAAGGCTCTAATTGACTTGTAGGTATGTTCAAAGACGATATTTCAAACTGCATGGTCAAAGAAATGACAGACAGTCTTTATGGAATATTTCAGGTGTTCTCACTTATTTCATCAGCCATTTAATATTCTTATACAGGTGTTAAAAAGTATACAATATTTTAGGAGGTGATAATGTGCATCAAAAGAAGAAAATAATGTCCAATAAACATGGGTCCTACGACACATACTTTCTGAGATCTGAACACTTGTTCATAGGAGGTGCTCAATGTGACGTCCATTCATGGCAATGCATTTCTCTGCCCTACAATACAGCAGACTACCAGATAATCATATCGTAGTTGACACCCTTGGCATGGAATAACGATACGTCGCAAGGAATACTGAAAACAAAAGTTAGGTTGCGGATATGAGCGGGGTTCAGCAGAGATGGTGTTGTGAATTTACGTAATCAGCATATGTAGGTTGATGAAAATCTCCATGCAGTTGAAGAAACAAGGCATCAGCACCAATTCTCAATCACCGTATGGGCAGGCGTTCTCGGTGACAGATTAATAGGGCCATACGTACTATCACAGAGATTAACTAGGGCTCGTTATCAGAATTTTCTTTTTAACGTATTAAAAAAATTTCAAAGAGTGCGTGATTCTTTACGTCGAAGGGTAGAGGAATGCATTGCCATTAATGGACGTCACATTGAGCACCTCCTATGAACAAGTGTTCAGATCTCAAAAAGTATGTGTTGTAGGACCCATGTTTATTAGACATTATTTTCTTGTTTTGATGCATACTAGCACCTCCTAAAATATTGCATACTTTTTTAACACCCTGTACAAACTTGGATATTTCTCGTCTTACAGAAGATGGACATGTTGTGAGACTCTTCGTGACATGAAGTCGACAAGATTTCCGTCCTTAATCTAACAAACTCAGAACGACACGTGAACTATTGAGAAGGAGGCGTGCTAGTCGCAGCTCCTAGTTAAAGGCTCAGAGATGGAGCCGTTTCTACAAAAATCTAAAATAGCCTATATTTTTGACAATGGAATCCAGAATTAAAATTAATAGAAATAGTTTCGAAATTTTGTATGTCTTTTGGATAACGGTAGTCAACATATTTGGAGCTTTCGAGTAGTAGTAGTAGTAGTAGTAGTAGTAGTAGTAGTAGTAGTAGTAAGTAGTAGTAGTAGTAGTAGTAGTAGTAGTAGGGTTTAAGAAGGGCGCGTCAGCTACTATGGCTATTTGCGCCCTTATCTAAATTTCTTAATATAACAAAGACATAAATAATATAATAATCAGAGTGCTAAAAGAACTAAAAAGCGTTGTCACGGTAAAACGAGGCAAACATGGAGCTTTCGATATTATTACCTACGTAGTAGAATATATTTTT
Source organism: Periplaneta americana (assembly GCF_040183065.1). NCBI lineage: Eukaryota > Metazoa > Arthropoda > Insecta > Blattodea > Blattidae > Periplaneta > Periplaneta americana. The sequence continues at coordinate 93,961,070 of NC_091123.1, forward strand.
CATACGTTGTAGGCACATTTGTATCTCATGTATTTTATTGAAACCTGGTTGAGTGGAAGAGAAGGCCTCATGGCCTTAACTCTGCCAGGCAAAATAAACCTACTACTACTACTACTACTACTACTACTACTACTACTACTACTACTACTACTACTACTACTACTACTACTACTACATCGCAAACTACTTTACAACAACGAATCTTCATAGCTGGAACGCGTGATTTGAATGAGAATCCGTTGTTTCTCGTTGCCAGAAGGAATGAGATCTGTACACGTAAAAACGTCTTAAGGTACACTAGGACTGAGCGTTTATAAGGAATGGATAAAATATTGTTTGTTTTTTGTACGGAAATATTCCCCTGGAACTTGATAGTAACTGTTTTCTTAACTGTACATCTTCTTTGAGATCCTGAAGCAATTTTTTATAGGCCTGCTCCATAACAGTCAGCAAGTAGTAGGCTATCCAAGGCGAATGGATGTACAGTAATGTCCGAAAATCTTGTTCCCCCCTTATTTGTATGTTGATGTGCATCCATTTTGAACTTGTCATTGCAAATATGTGACAATGGTTGATATTGCACTACCCAGGCCGACAAGAGATATTATATATATATATATATATATATACACACACATACATACATACATATACAGAGTCGGCCTTGGTAGCGTATTCCGTATAACGCTGGCCTTCTATGCTCGGGGTTGCGGGTTCGATTCCGGGCCCAGGTCGATGTCATTTAAGTGTTTAAATGCGACAGGCTTATGTCAGTAGATTACTGGCATGTAAAAGAACTCCTGCGAGACAAAATTCCAGCACACTGGCGACGCTGATATAACCTCTGCAGTTTTATTTTACTTTATTTATTTTACTAATAATTGTAACATAAAATATAATATAACCAGAAAAACTTTAGCTCACCCCTGAAAGAGTAGAACTCGTGCTCAAGAGCGGAGCCATAATTTAGAATTTTTTTTATACAGCGGATAGGTCACATTTACAGACTTCTTCAAATTCAAAATCAAAGACCGCGACTGATATTTAATATCACAAAAGGATTAGCAAGCCTTGATAATATAATGGCTCTCTTACATTGTTAAAAGCCACGTTGTAGTTGTCAGAATAATATTGATTTATCAAGTCGTGTCTCAAAGCTACATTTTCCGATGAAGTGAACTAGATAGTTGTCTAAAAACCCGGATGTGACGTCAGAAGTCATGATCCAAATCTACATACTGCCTAGCAATCAAGTCCATAGTAGCTAGTAAACGAAAATGCTTGTTCACCAAACAAACATGGATACATCATCAGAAATTGGAGTTATGAAACCTGAAGATGCATTGGAAGTGGAATAATATAAATATAATGTAGAATAACGCATTAACTTCGAACATTGACATTGTTCTTTACAATGTTTTAAACATTATTGTAATATATTAAGCAATAATTATCTTTCCCACATAACTCGTAATTAAACTGCATTAGAACAATGCCTTCTTAATTCAATGCTGCACCGTGATGTCATGGTTTTTTGAAAAATAGTCTATGATGAAGGCGGTGTTTCAAGCATACATTACCAAAGCTATTACTCGACCGAGGCCAACTGAGTCCTACAGCCGGGAGCGCCACTTGTACTGTTCCTGCGTTCGTAATACGACATCGCGATAATTCACATTACGCCCGCGACTCCACTCGCCTCGGTCGAGTAATACCTAGTGTGTAGTTTACAAGTCAGCTAGTTGCTAGTCACTAGTGTGTAGTATGGACTTTAGCTTTGAGACACGGCCTCAATATGTGATATTTGTAGGATGTCGCCTTAATCCCAACATTGGGATACGCTACAATGCCGCTTGGTTGCAACGCAGATTGGCTCCTTGATATCCATGTTGCGTCACACCCTAAAGCATTGTAATTTAGTACAACATGCTAATGCACTGTGTCTCCGGGCGCTTGTACTGTATATGCAACAATCTGCCATCAATAACAATGATTACTGTTTAACTTCCGATGTAGTAAGGATTATTCTATACCTTCTCTGAGCTATTTTCAATGTCTTTTATGCTCGTCTATCCACAATTGAATATCCCTCAGCAATAAAAGTCTAAGTCCCGCGCCGTGGCGTCATGGTCTAAGGCATCCTGCCTAGGTCTCGCGTTACGGAATGCGTGCTGGTTCGAGTCCTCATAGGAGAAGAACATTTCTCATGAAATTTCGGCCAGTGTATGGGATGGATACATCGTGATGCACTTGGGGAGCTACGATAGGTAACGAAATCCGGTTGCGAAAGCCAGCTATAACGGCTGGGGGATCATCGTGCTAATCACACGATACCTCCGTTCTGGTTGGATGATCGTCCATCGGCATGTGAACATGAGGCCAGCAGCCGACTGATCGGTCTGGGTCCTTCAAGGGCTAAAGCGCCACGGATTATTATTATTATTATTATTATTATTATTATTATTATTATTATTATTATTATTATTATTATTATTATGAAGGCCTAAGGCCATTGTTTCCCTAGTCAGACATATCCTTATTACGGGAGAGTATTCAATTGTTAAACTTAGGTAAAACGAATTTTTAAATAATAATAATAATTTATTTCTTTCGGGTCATCTGATATACAGTTGAACCTGACTTATGCGTACATAAGAAAAAAGACTATTTGTAAGTCAAAATTACCTACTTAGAAATCGTACATAAGGGAAAAGACTATTTCTAACTGAAAATTATCTACTTAGAAATCAGATTTAGATATTCTTAACTGAAAAAAATACATTACAATGAGCCTACATGTGTAAAACTTTACAAAGAACAAAGATACTGTATTAAGGGTAGGTACAGCTTACAGCAGTAAAATTTTTGGAAATATTCAACATTTTTTTCCTCCATTACTGTATCTTGTACATTAATGAAAATTGTAAAACACTCGCATGCGTCGGTTCAGAAAAACCAAGGCTTTACGTTGACATTCTCTTAAGCCTTGGTTTTCCTGAACCGACGCATGCGATGTATGAGGTGCGAGGCCCGTCTCGCAGAAATCCGGACTACACGAAAGATAATGAGTGGTTTCTATGGCTGCGAGGTGTAGTCCGGATTTGTGCGAGGCAGGCCTCGCATCTCGCACGTCGCATGCCTCGGTTCAGGAAAAGCCAAGGCTTAAATGTAGAGGTATATTCAGTGCAGAAACGAAGAATTGAAGATCTTCTATTTCTTTTCAATTATCACCAAATCTTTATTTTAGGGCAGGCATGTCAATTGATGCCCACAGGAGCAAGCGCGCCTTTTAGATCCCAGGAGAGCCTGAGCGCTTTACAGCGGAAAGGAAACAGACAGACGAAAGAGGTAGTATATACCGCTTGGTCGAGCTATATTCAGGGATGGCCAGCACTGATTCAATATAAAACTGTATCCATGTTAATTTTTAGATTTGCCTGAGAAGTATAAGTGCATTATAAGAATGTAAGTTTTAATTTTAATGCTCATTTTTCACAAGTTTGATTTTTTTATTCAAAAGAAATATTTTCTCAACTTTTCGTATAGAAAAGTGAAATTTTCAGGTGTAGACCTATTTATTTAGTAGCCTTACAGAATGTTTTCGTAAATCTCATACACCGTATATACGTATTACTGAAGATAGTGTATTGAAAATTTTGAAAATATTCGCATGGAAATTGTTTGTAAGGAAATGAATTAACAAAGTAACTACTGTTACATCATAAGCAAAAGATACATGCCCATGTGTTGTAAAAATGTCAGCTCTATGGCTTCAGCAGATTTCGAGAAAATAATTTAATATTCTGATGATAGGAAGTTGCTCACAAATATCACCTTAAAAGCATAATGCGACAAGAGTTTTGTTATGTAATATTAGTTACACTTAAACAGATACAGTACCTAGGTAACTTTGATTTGTACTGTATTATTGTTTTGATTAGTTTATTGATTACTTTTGTAAGGCTAAAGATACCATCAATATAAATTCCAGCTTATCATGTCATACTCAATCTCTTTCTTTGGAATATCACTTTCTTTATGAATGATGTGTTTCATCCACTTAATACAGTATAATATTATACTACTATGGAATTTAAGTAAATATTCCTTCTTCACTTTCTATTATGTTATTAAGATTTAGGCTAAAACACATGTGCAATATTAAGAAGTCAGTGTTAGTACTTTTGTTTCACAGACAATATAGATAATATTAAACAGAAAGAAGACATATAAAAATAACGACATAAAATTTCACGTTCCGTTTGAAGTTTGTGCACCACTGTTTTCTTAATCCAACAGGTTGCTTATTCATATACACAACCCTTCCTCTTTCCATACTTAGCGCTTGCTGCCCTCGCACGACGTCAAGGTCAGAAAAATGCGCTTGCTTTGACATCACTGTTTTAAGGTGTTATGAACATGAGCTTTCTTCGCTTCCATTAGAGCTTTAAAGTATGGCAACATGACAGGAGAAATTTGTAATTGTTCAATTTTAGATGTAAGTGCGGTAAATAGTTTTGAAGGTCATCGCATCTGAATGTAGGCTCCATTTTGAGCATTATTGCGAACTATTTCTGGAATTCTTACTATTCTTTAGGAATAATCTTTTCATTTCTTTATTTCTCCCAACTTTATTGAAATCAGATATCACTCTTTTATAAGTTCTGACATAACACACTCGAGAATTTTCACAGTTCCCTCACCTTTGTATATGATCCTGTATATTTTAGGCGTAATGATTTCAAGTTTCTTACATTAACCAAACACTCAGTCAATCGAATGAAAATAGTGTGTTGCCATAGCGAAGCTCAGGTGGATGTCGGAAATGTGGAAAGGTGTTTTTCTAGTAAAGGCGCGAATTTCACTGTTATATTAAGTCAGCAAACTTTATACTAATAAATTCCGAACTAAATACTTTTTGAACACATCATATTTAGCATTAACTACGTTCCGATTCAGAATAATATGTTACCGGTAACCCTTTTTAAAACGAGAAAAATATAGGACAACATACAAAATCGATTGATCTGACTCTGTTATCTTACACAGAACACATCGCACTCCCAGTGAATACTGTCTTATGTCGAAAATCACATATTTCTTTCGTAAATTAGGTACTTCGAACGCTCTTTTACTAGTTGGAGGTACGAAATTTTAACAGTAGGCCTACAATAGTAAATTACCAAACGTTTTAGTACCTATTTATTAAAATATTTTTACAGCAGTATTTTACAATGAAATAGCATTCTTTACAAATCACAACTTTCGAGTTAAGACATTATTTTAATGGGAGTGCAAGATACTCAATACGAAACCGTACAAAATTCATTTTCGACCTCGAAGGTAAGTTACCTCATATGTTTTCAAATGTTGCTCTTTAAGTTATATTTCAAAGCAACTCTTTGATTAGTCTACGAGTAAAATCAACATTATTTTTAGTTCAAGTAAAGGCTGATCCACAATAAATCGGGAACGATAACCAGAACGAGAACGAGAAGTGAAGAACGTGAACGTGAAGATTTTTTATTTACAATAAACCGAGAACGGAAACGGCTATTCATATATATATATATATATATATATCCATAAAGACATGTAAAGTCGATATTACATATTTTGATGTTATTTGTGTATACTTGATCAATGGCATTCTCCCACAAGCCGGCCAACATAAACACAGATTAACCAATTTTGAAACTTAAGGCACGGAATATAAGAATTTAATTCCACATATAGGCTATACGTAGTATATAATATTATGGAAAGTGATTCTACTGAATTTCTGAGTTAGTTACAAGTAATGAATGAACAAGAAATTATATCAATGGCCCCTTACTACAAAATATATGACAACGAAGTAGCTTTTTGAAGTCAACAGAATGAATCTAGTAGGCTGTGGTCGGAAACGAGAACGGCAGCGTTAAAACTTATTAACATAAATTTATTTTAAGAATTTTCCCGTTCTCGTTCTCGTCGTTTCAATTCCAGGTTTATTGTGGATCAGCTTTTAGAATTATGACATGAAAACAGCTTTAAAACATTAAGCGTCACTACGTCTGTGGAATTAGTAGTTTTCTTTAAGTATTAAAGTCATTCGAACTTTCTCTTCAAGAAGAGGTTTAGCAGTTTCTGAGTAAGATCTAGGGTAAACTGTATAGTGATTGACCACTTAAGCTAATGAATAATAAAACAATGAAATAGCGGAAAACAGTGGTAACTTATTGAGAGAATTTTAAAGGCATTGGGTCAAGTGAAGATTCAGAAACAAATCAAAATCAATAAACAAAAGAAAAAATAAAATTTTAATGCAAAGATAAATTAAATAAACACAACAAGTCCACTTTTACAGTTATTGACCGTCTACTGCACAGTTATTGACCACACGCTTATTAGTGATTGACCGTCTACTGCACAGTTATTGACCACACGCTTATTAATGATTGACCGTCTACTGCACAGTTATTGAATACTCATTTATTAGTGATTGAACAACACATTTTCACAATTTTCACTTTTTTCTTGTCTGTTTCGTTTCTCTTCTTCCGATCTTTCTCATTAAGAACTATTCGCCACCGGCGTAGCTCTGTCGGCAAAGGTGTTTGCCTGCCGATCCGAAGTTTCGTTCGGGCGCGGGTTCAATTCCAGCTTGGGCTGATTACCTGGTTGGGTTTTTCCGAGGTTTAGCCCAACCGTAAGGCAAATTTCAGGTAATCTATGACGAATCCTCGGCCTCATCTCGCCAAATACCATCTCGCTACCATCAATCCCATCGACGCTAAATAACCTCATAGTTGATACAGTGTCGTTAAATAACCAAGTTAAAAAAATAAGAAAAGAACTCTTCTCGCTGCCTTTTCTTTCATTTCTTATTCGCTTCCTTCCTTCTCTTGCCTCTTCTTCCATTTTTCTCTTTTGTGCCTTATCAGAAGCAAGTGTGTGTCATTTCTCTGATGTTATTACAAATGGCTTCACCCAGCACTGGACGAGGACCAAAGAACACTTTTCCTTCAACGGGATATTTGCTTCTGGACGCTAAAGTTGCTTTTAGGACACCAAACTTCTTGGCAGCTTCATTTAAATCAAATCCACTGTGGACAGGTTCTGTAGCGTTTCGTAAAGCTTCCCCTGTATAATGCACTTTACCTGGCTTAGGCATTATAATATAGTATCAGTCCTGTAAAAATCCCCATCATTTAACCGATAACATATATAGAATTGGAGCAAATTGGTCATTATTCTAACAAATAATTTATGAACGACCAATCACTGTAGTTTGCGGCCATTCACTTTACAGTGATTGACCACGGGGCATTTTTATGTCATATAAAAACTTTAACAAAATAATATTCTGTGGACGGAAACCTTATACCTTTTCTCACACTGTGAGTGTAAAAACGAGCACCAGAATTTATGTATCCTTTGCAGAATAAATAAATTATTGGATGCATTATTCTTAGCAATTTCTCTAGTTACTTACACTTGTTTAGGTTCAGTTGCATTTCCAATCGATTTCAGTCCTCTCAGACAATAGACACTAACTCAGTGGGATGAACAGCGACAACTAACCACAAATAAAGGTTGCTACTAGAGGTATATGCAGCAAAAAGTGAAATCACGATCGTGGTTTATTCACAATATACTTGAAAAAAGGAAGCGGTCAATCACCGTAAACTGGTCAATAACTACCTAGTTTACCCTACATTGTATTAAGTTGAATGACATTTATTTATTTATTCAAGTATTGTATTAAGTTGAATTATAATATTGCTCATATGAATTCGATAAAATCCCTAATTTTGATTAAAAATCATTTATGTATCTCCACATGCAAACTATTTCAGACTAGACACTAGAGCTGGGTGGAGGAAGAGGGTCAGGAGGGGAGAAGTGCAGCCAGCGGAACGGAAGTAACTCCGATCAGATCGTTCTTCGGCAATAAAGTCATCCGTCTCCCTCGCACACAGGCACACTACAACTCGCTCCATCCTCTTTCTGAGCTAATATTGACTCGAGCCGCCGGCTAGATAGCATCTGATGGGAGATTATGTTTGCACAAAGCTTTGACTTCCCATTCCGAGCTATGATGCTCTACAGAGGCGATAGACGGCGCAGTGCGCCCTGCACTTGTTTTCAACAGTGGCGACATGGCCATTAGTACTCAACTGCTTTTCAACTCTTCAAGTTCTGAAACAGAAGTTAATGTTGTCATCTATCAGTTTCATTAATCGAGCAGTTTTAATGATTTTTAGGGTGTTATTTAATAGTTTCAATATTACAGGAATTCGACATTGTTGTTATAAAAAGTATGAATTGTGGGTTAAAGATAAGCTACGAAGACTTAAAAGACTGATACGAACCCATTGTGCTACCGTACCTCACAATTTTTATATTGACGAGAAATGAATGACAAAGTTCGTCAGCAGCCCTTCGCCACCAACTGTGTTATTTCACGCGCCATAACTCTCAAAAGATTTTTATCTCCTTAAGATTCTATCTCCCTCGGCAGGTTTCGAACTTCCGAACTTAAGATCAAATGGCAAGCATGATAAGGAAAACGGAATGTGAGATGGTGTGACTTGTTTCATTGTGTAGCCAAAAATTCGGAAGGCTGATGAAACTGCGTGTAGAGAATACTCATTTCCGTGATAAACTCCAGATTTTCTTAACATTAAGACAGATAGGGAAGTGTAATCGGTTTACTTAACGTTAGTGCATTAGTAAATTATGACAACTATGTGATGCTGTGTAAATAACCGACAATTCCTTATTTAAAATATAGACACTTATTCAAACTATCAGCAAAATATGCAATTTACTCCGTGGCCCTTCGTTCGGAACCTCATAGACATGGGTGGAAGTGAAATAGCTCATATTTAGACATCGGAAGTTAAGTCACTAAAAATGGTATTTTAGGCGCTGTAAAAACAACAAAAATAGGGCAATAAAAGGCATTGAAATTATATTGCATCACCCATAATTCATAAAGTATATATCCATAAGACCATAATTAACAAAGTGGACTGGAAAAGAAGTTTCTCTGTTCTATAAACCTGTACTAGTACTTATTTATCCACAATTTCACATCCATAATTTGAGTTACAATAAACAACAAGTAACTTTTCAAGATTAACGCACAAACTTCTGTCACGTTTATTGGACAACATCAGTGTGACGATGATTACTTACTCACTGACTTTTAAGGAACCCGGAGGTTCATTGCCGCCCTCAAATAAGCCCGCCATCGGTCCCTATCCTGAGCAAGATTAATCCAGTCTCTATCTTCATATCCTACCTCCCTCAAATCCATTTTAATATTATCCTCCCATCTACGTCTCGGCCTCCCCAAAGGTCTTTTTCCCTCTGACCTCCCAACTAACATTCTATATGCATTTCTGGGTTCGCCCATACGTGCTACATGCTCTGCCCATCTCAAACGTCTGGATTTAATGTTCCTAATTATGTCAGGTGAAGAATACAATGCGTGCAGTTCTGTGTTGTGTAACTTCCCCCATTCTCCTGTAACTTCATCCCTCTTAGCCAAAAATATTTTCGTAATCACCTTATTCTCAAACAACCTTAATCTCTGTTCCTCTCTCAAAGTGAGAGTCCAAGTTTCACAACCATAAAGAACAACCGGTAATATTACTGTTTTATAAATTCTAACTTTCAGATTTTTGACAGAATAATAACAGGCATTTCCCATATTTATTCTGTGTTTATTTCCTCCCGAATATCATTTATATTTGTTCCTGTTGCTCCCAGGTATTTGAATTGTTCCACCTCTCCAAAGGATAAATCTCCAATTTTTATATTTCCATTTCGTACAATATTCTCGTCACGAGACATAATCATATACTTTGTCTTTTCGGGATTTACTTCCAAATCTATCTCTTTACTTGCTTCAAGTAAAATTCCCATATTTTCCCTAATCGTTTGTGGATTTTCACCTAACATATTCACGTCATCCTCATAGACAAGCAGCTGATGTAACCCGCTCAATTCCAAACCCTCTCTGTTATCCTGGACTTTTCTAATGGCATACTCTAGAGCAAAGTTGAATAATGTAACAATAATGAGAAGTCGGTAGAGCCGCGAAGTCCTACCAGCAAGCACCGTCTTTGTCTACCACAAATTGTAGTTGGACTTACCGGGTTATTAGCGTGGAAATCCAACGCTTCATGTATTCGACTAATAACTGATGCATGTTCTTGTTTAGTCAACTGTACGAAGACAGGTTTGAACCTCACAAGTGCCATCAATAAGGCATCACTCATGAGGCAACTGAGCCAGGAATTAATGGGATAGGTCAGTGCTGGAGTCAGGTAGCAGTATTGGGTAAGGACAAGGTCGATTTCGGAGTAAGCGAAACAACACTGCATTGCAATAGGGTGTCCCATATCTATGGCTACTATAAGAACTGCAATTTCCTTAGTTTCGAACGCAGAAAATACGCATTTTCCTAAACATCCGATGTAACGAAAAAAACTGTAATATCATATTGGTGGAAAATTCATAGTTGTTTTTTTTTTCAGAAAAAAAATGTTTTTTCTCAAATGTTTTATAATCTCTTATTCGGCAACTATTGCGAGTAGGATTATGATTTTTGTTCATAGCGGTAGGAAATTTAATAACGGATAATTTAACCCTCTGGCGTATTTCAATAGCGTGCAAGGTTTTCGTGTAAATTTAATTTTTAAGCCCCCTAAATTCAAACCATTGCACTGCACCAAGCGAATGCGTGGCAATGTCTTGGCAATTTATATACATAGACTCACCGAGTTCGTTGGCCTCTTACATCTGCATACGAGTAGAGTGTTTTTAGTGGCGATGTTGCCGGACTGCTGAAACTTCAAACTTAATTCTCCAATTAACCGTGCATTTAATCGCAAAACGTAATATAGATTTTATATTAATTTACTGTACCCTATCATCTCTCAATCTGCGAGGTTATTTCACTTCCATCTTGTATAGTGTAAGTAATCAGAAAATTAATACGGGTAACAAAGAGGAACTTGAACAGAATACTCGTATAACGAAATATGACAATTCTCAAGTACCCACTGCATTATTATTATTATTATTATTATTATTATTATTATTATTATTATCATCATCATCATCATCATCATGATCTACTTTTAGGTCCGTTTCATGTTGTAGCATTATAATGATTATGGAAAAGTAACTGTGAAAAGTCCTAGGAACCAATAATGTGAATAACTTATTAGTCTCTATTTAATGTGGGAGGAATGAATATTTATGAAAACTATTTTAAATTGTTCAGTTTGACTGGAAATAAATAGGCTATGACTTGGCATTTCCAGGGCCAGACCCGAGACGGATCTTTATACTTAGACTAGCTATGGCCAGTTGTACACCCTATATTTCCGATTATTGTCAAATTCGGACAGATAGCCTGGGTAGCATTCGCGAATCTGACGCTGACAAGTGACCCATCCTGCCTCAGACTGACAGATCCAAACCTATCAACACACTAGTATGTGATAAGGCCCAGGGTGCTAAGCCCAAAAGCCTTCTTATATCACCATCGGACACTCATACTATCCCTAATAATTCACCCCAATCTATTTTTAACTACGGTATTGCAGACAAAATTTATTTATTTGTTTATTTATTTATTTATTTATTTAACCTGGTAGAGATAAGGCCATTAGGCCTTCTCTTCCCCTCTACCAGGGGATTACAACTACAATATAAAGAATACAATTATAATTATAATTAGAATTAATATTGAATTTACAAATACAAAAAAAAATCAAAGTACTAAAAGAATTAACAGACATAAAAGCTAGACAGTTCATAGTAAAAATTAAGAAGAGAGAAAAATTTTTTTTTATTAACTAAGTAAAAATTATACCTAATCTACGCAGTAACAAAATGCTTAATAAGTTTGCTTTTGAACGCTACTAAATTCCGACAGTCTCTGATGTCACTGGGTAGGGTATTCCACAAGAGCGAAAGCGAGATAGTGTATGATGATGAATACGATGAAGTCTTATGTGTTGGTATGGCTAGTATGAGGCTATTTTGCGTGCGTGTGAAGAGAAACGGGAGGCAAGGTATGTAGGTGTAGAGGTGTGAAGGACTTGGAAAAGGAGAACAAGAGAATGAAAATTTCTACGTTCGTTAAGCCGTAGACAGTTTAGAGTTTGGAAGGATGGGGTAATGTGGTCAGCGCGACGGACATCGCAGACGAAGCGAACACAAGAATTATGAACACGTTGTAATCTTTGCGACTGGTTGACATTGAGGTCGGTCAGTAGAGAATCACGAAGGAAGGTAGAGAATGTTGTGGAATAATGCACCGAAAATACTCTCCTCAACGTTTCCTTTGTCCACCAGAAGTTTTTTCACGATCTGGCGGAGAACCGAACTCGGGCTGCCTAGATGGGAGACCAGTGAGCCACAGACGCGGCGAAACGAATATGCTATAACGTTATGAAAATGTAGTGTTTGTTGATAATGAATACGATCTATAAAAGCTTGTGCAACATTTTGTATAAGCTGATCGAAAATTTAAAATGAAAATGACAAGTAACAAAACTCTAGTTTCTAGTAGATAAATGTGTAAGAAGACCTTCCTGTTGTAAATTAGAAACAAATGATTAAATATTTAATAAAATTATGTATTTAAATACTTTTGAGTGGAACATCCAATCTACGGATGTATACACTCAACATCAACATCATCATCACTGTCCAGCACATGTATTGGGCATAGTAATCTCAATAGACTAATTCCATGTTTTCAAGTTATTTCGATAGATACATCGACATAAACATACAATAAAATTAAGATTAAGAGAAATAAAATATATAAAACAAGAACACCAGATTCTTGGACAATTATTTGCTTAGGCTAATATAGGTCATAAGATCCATCTGGAAAAGAACCATGTTCTTAAATATTTTTAATGACTTCATCTCACTAATGGATGGAAATTAGTCGCCTTGGAAGAGGGGGGGGGGGAACCCGAGTTTGTCCGAAAACACAAAAACTATACAGATGCGTCCCAAATGTTGATTAAGAAGAGAAAAAGATTATTAACGGAACATTTTTGTTCAAGTTCGGTAATTTTTTAGTCATTTCTTACAATCCACAAATTTTAAAGGGTCCACAGTTTCATTATGAGAAGCCCAGCATTCCAGCACTCCCGTAGTTCCACCTGTTATAATGTGAACAATAAATGGAAGGGTTTGGCTGTAAAAGATGGTAACCCACAGAGAACAACTTCTGAGAAAAAGGCATCATGTGTTTTCAAGGTGAAATTCTAATTTATGTTTAATAGTTAATTTAAATACGAATACACATCATGCAAGTACAATACTTTTTTAAGTGATGACATAGTAAACTGAAATATTTGAGGCAAATAAATAAATTAAATGAAATAAAAGTAAACTAGAGCACCCCAAGTTTTGTGGTTTAACATGTTTTACATGAAATGAGTGAATATATCGACATATTATACTATATTATGTATGCTGCAAAATACTTGGTCCTTTACGAATATTCTACTAAGATTCTTCATTACCTTGTTCATCATCATCCTGAGCCACTAAATTAGTGTAAAATGATGCACAGTGAGGAGGAATCCACTCCATACAACCCATGATGTCTTCCAACTTTTTCTTTTCAATTGGCCTCTTTCTTTGCGACGGTTTACCTGGTGCCACGAGTTGGTTGCGCCGTTTGTGATGGTTGCCCTCTCCTTCCTCTGCCGCGTCGCCGACACAGTCAAGATCGGTTTTGCCCAGTGAGACGCCGATGAAAGATGCTGTCCCCCGCTAGAGGTGATCTCTTCTCAGGGACCTTGTGGTTTTGTGGGTGTAGGATATACTGTGACGTTTGTCATTCACACGAAAAAAATAACCAAGGAGTAAAGTTCCACTAAGTAAGTTTGATTAGATCACGTCCCTTACTTGAGTCTAAGCGACGGAATACTGGCTGTTGTCTTCCGTGTGATCTCGGCAACGTAATTATCTCGTCTAACGCCTGTTTAAAATCACTGCTACTACTTTTTGGAGTGAGTCACAAACTAAAGAGCACGAAATCTCCACTTTATCACTTCGATCGGCTCAATGGCCGGGAACTATATCAGAAACTCGATCGGCTCAATATGCCGAGAACTTTATGACGTACGCGATCGGCTTGAAAGCCGAAAACTGTATGATGTACGCGATCGACACAGTAGCCGAAAACTGTATGATGTACGCGATCGACACAGTAGCCGAAAACTGTATGATGTACGCGATCGACACAGTAGCCGTAAACTGTATGATGTACGCGATCGACACAGTAGCCGAAAACTGTATGATGTACGCGATCGACACAGTAGCCGTAAACTGTATGAGTGAGCACGCGATCTGCTCAAGTGCCGATAACCTTGTGAGTAAGCACGCGATCGGCTCACAGGCCGTAGACTGTATAAGTGAGCACGCGATCGGCTCACGGCCGGTGATATTATGAGGACGCGTCTCGGTACGCCACCCTTTTAAATACTAGCTATGGTGACGCGCTCACTAGACGCTACTTTTGTTTGCTAGCTTCAGACAACGCTACAAGCGCGTTCCTTGACAAGGAAAAACCCACGCTTTTGAAGCTTACGCTACGCTAAAGTTCAATATCCTCCCGCGCGTCTACTGGTCTAAATGCGATAGGCGCCTGCCAGACTGTGAGAACAAAGTGCCTATTATACGCTTCGCTGATCCCCGTCGCGTAGGTTAAACACCTCAAAGAAATAGAGAAATATATAAGATGAAGCTATACTATGACTTCTATAAAAGAAAAATATCTTCCTATCACTGGACCACCCGACTACAGCTTCATCTTTCATATTTGCGTTCAAACTTTACAGATGATAAACATGTGTGATGTCGACCATTGAAATTTTCATTGAAAGCGGTTTGTCTGAATGGAATGAGAAAACAGAGGCATCACGAATTTTTACTGGTTTTCCATATACAGTACATCCTTTCTGTTAATGTTGTTTTGGAGTTCCCCCATCTTTAAGAAGTCAGATGATTCCAGTTGGACCACTTGTAGCTTTCCTGATCTAGAACTCTTGATGATTACTTCTCCCCAGCTATCAGGTGAATAAATATTCTGATAGTGCCTCCTGGCGTTATTCTCAATCTGAGCAAAGTTCCTATCGGAAGGCAACATTGTATGCCCGACCTGAGGAAAAACATGATCGATTTTTTTAAATCTTCTGACTTATATTAGGCAGAGCCAAAAAGATAATTGAATCGGTCATTGCAGAAAGGGGATAAGTCATGAAAAACGCGAAAATGAGTTAAGAGTGCCATTGCTTTCTCCAGGCCTAGACACACATTTCCATACAGGAATGGGACAAATTTGCTCATTCTCAACGCAAAGCAGAGCACCATAAGCAGCTCAGTCATTGCAGAAAGGGGACAAGTCAGCGACTTACCTTCTTTCTGCACTGACTGACGACGTGACGCAACTGAGTGCAGCGGATCTAACAAGTTACGCGCCCATCAGCTGATAAGGAAAATGACTGAAGGCATTGGAACGTCAATTCCATTGGGAAGTCTGTAGCAGCCCGTACGACAGGAGAACAATGTGGGTAAGAAACTACTCATTGTTTGTTTAGACGCAACTTTGGGTCATCAATTTTCAACATTCACAATTTCAAAGACCATACGCCGCACTTCTATTCCTATCATGAAGGTATAGGCCACAAATCTTCAAATGAAGTGTGTTCCTTCTTAACTACATTGAAAATAATGTCCCTTCTTCAGTCAAGGAATTGTATCTTTTCTCTTATAACTGTGGAGGGCAAAATAAAAATCATACCTTAATTCGATTGTTGCTTGCACTGATCCAAATGGGGAGATTATTTTCCACAACGAGGCCATTCATTTCTTCCCTGTGACCGCAACTTTGGTGTAGTGAAGCGCAAACTAAGAAAGACAGACAGGGTATATGTGCCAGACCAATACAATACCTTGATCCACCAGGCAAACACAAACAACAGATTTTCTGTAGAATCAGTTACTACTGATGATGTTTTGAATTTTAAATACTAGTCGCCAGAGTATTACAAGAAAACCACCTGGTCATTAGACACACTGAGGAAGAAAGGGAAAGATAAGAATATGTTTTCTTCAGCACAATTCAGTGAATTTGTTTACTCTATAGATGATCCAGGATGTGTGACTGCCAGTTTGTTCATTGGTAGTGAAATGAGGAAACACAGATTCTGTATGAAAAAACCAGGTTCTGGACGCATAGTAATGCCTACACAAAAGCATACAATGGGAAAATTCCCATTAATACGAAAAAACTTGGAGACTTATCGAAAGTGACGCAATAAATTCCATTGGAACACACTTCCTTTTACGAAGAGATCCTGAACTGGCCACCTTGTGACAAGAAATCTACAAATGACGTGGTTTCCAACGTCTAACAATACACTCTATAACAATTGAAACAAATGACTTTGTGTAGTGCTTTAGTGTATTTTTATTGTGCTCTCCTATATGCAGTTTTTAAGTACGAGTTTAAAGTAGAGTTTTGATTTAAAAGTGTGATATAAAATCACATATTGGTACATTTCTGTAGTAGGAATAATGACTAAAATGCAAAAATAAGTATGTAAATGGTGACAGTAATGTAGTAATTACACATAAAAACATCGTTATCATTGTAATTATTAACTTTTAGTTTGTTTTCAAATATTACATTAGCCCAAAATTGTAAATTATATATATTTTTCTTTTATATTTAACAATTCCTTGCAGAAAGGGGATAAGTCATGGTTCGATTAAACAACTTTAAACAAAAGTGTTTGAGATGTCAGATGTCTAACATGATGTATTATACTTCACTATTCATAAACAAAGTAAGAAAAAATATTTATAATGATTACTCCAGTATTGGAAGAAGAAAACAGTTTTTATTGATTATCTCAAAAGTAAGATTTTATGACTTATCCCCTTTCTGCAATGACCGATTCAATTATAATCGTCTAATTTTTATGTTGGTCACAGCAGTTATCGCTAATAGCCACTAGTTTTTTCCCTTTTGTATTTGTTTGTTGGAAGTACTTTTTAAGGCAGGATGATAGCCTATATCCTCAGATCCTCTGCTGGCAGTTGATTCATTCCAAAGAAAACATGTACCGGTATTGGCACTACAGTCATGGACATTAAGATTGTATGTGAAGAGCTTCCGAGATAGAATGCAGGACTTAGAGATACCTTTGGTGTAGGTAACGCTTGCTGAAGATCAAATGTCACCACAAGATAGGCCTAGTCTTCATCATTACGAGCTTTTTCTGTATAGTTAGTTATGAGAGTTTGTCTAGCTTCTGATTTCCTCTGATGAAGTTCGAGTTCTTGGTGTGAGTTTTCTTGATGTTCTCATCAGCAGCTGCTTCTAATTTTAAATGCAGTGAATCACAAAGTTTACAGTTATCGGTTTTTGGTATTTTGAAGCCGATATTAAAATCCTGAGTAAAAATTCTTCTGTACTTATCACTAGAAACTTGACATATATTTTTTTCTTTACAAAATACAAGAGATTACAAGATTTCTTATTGCAAGCAAAAATTACATACAATAACAACGATTTTACAATACTATTGTAATACTCGTATATGAATATTCTTCAAAATTCGAAATTGATTACAAATCTCATAGTCAAATAGTCTACATATTACAAATTATTGTATAAATACAAGGTAACTAGGCAAAATGCTTACATCTCTATAATGTTCATAGCAGGTACTTATGGAATACTCCATGGACATGTACTCTTTGTGCGGATTATTTTTACGGCTATGACTCTTATATCTAGGTAGCTTTTTTATATGTTCATGAACTGCTATAATTGCCGAGTCATTGCTCTTCCTTTGATGATGGTCATGTTTTCCTCTCTTGTATCTTGTCGTTTATCAGCTACGTTCTGCAATAGACCTCTATTTTTCTTTTCAGATAATGCAGTATCCTATAACAGTAACATTAATGGCATCAACAACACTAATCAACACTTCATGTAAAATATGGTAACCCTCAATGTGCATTATAAACACATTTTTAAACAAAATATCAACTGGAACATCTATATCTTCACTACAAGACGTAGAGTGTGATACCTGGTATTCACTTTCATTGTCACTAACATCCTCCTCCTCATTTGTAGTGGATAAACTATTTCTATTTCTAGAGAAAAGCTTCCGCCTCACTAGTCGAGCAGCCATTTTCCTGATGGTTAACATGTTCTACACGAAACGTATGTTGGTTGCAATAATGTAACTAAGCGCACATACCATCTATGAATGAAATATTGAACTACTTTAATAGTTTTATAACAGATGGCCAAAGCCTCCTATATCGAAATCTCGTTTTTTTTTTTTTTTTTTTTTTTTTTTTTTTTTATCACTTTTTGTGGGTTACCATGTTTTACAGCCGAACCCTTCAATTATTATTATTTGAAGATAATTTTTTAAACAGTTGAGAGAATAATGTCGACATAAGCAGTAGGAATTCAGAGTGCGTATATGTAGAGCATTTAGGTAGGCCTACTATTTGAATGCGCGAGACAGGCATTCAAGTTACTTTGGTGATGCAATTAATTTTTGGAATGTTATGTTTTATTTAACGACGCTCGCAACTGCAGAGGTTATACCAGCGTCGCCGGATGTGCCGGAATTTTGTCCCGCAGGAGCTCTATTCAGGCAAGATAACCTCAGCACTATCAATAGTCCAGTTGCTGTTTTGAGTCACATGGTGAGATTTCCTATTGTTTTAATGTATCCGATGACTTAACCTTCTTCCATTTCTACATAATATATCTTTAGTGTGCATACTAGATGGCTGCAGAACAGCGCTTAAGCCGCATTTACACGAGGCCTATTGTCGAGACAATTGTTCCCAAAATGTTACGAGACAGTTGCCGGCCAATCACGTTGAACGTTGACCTATTCACACGAGGATAGTATTGCCGTGGCAGTAGGTGACGAAAAATGATTTAGTGTGTAGCGTCTATGGTGTACCGTGATGCTGTTTAGCGAACTCTATGTTGAAAGTGCCAAGGAGAACCTTAATTTTCGCTTTGACCTCAACAGCACCGAATCCTTCAATGTTCATCTCACCAACAATGTCAGATAATGCCTTTTCGCGACCATTTTTGTTCTTGTAAAGGTCGTGGTGGTGGTGGTCCCACAAAGATCACTTCTCCTTATACAGCTCAACGAATTTGATATTAATAGCGTCACTCCATTTGGGGTCATTATTACTTATTTCGAAAAGGAAACAAAAACGAGCAAAATTGTATTAAACTTCTTTTGTCGGAAATATCTCAAAGAATAACCCCCTGAAATTAATGGCAAAAATTATATGTTCCTCTTAAATAAGCAGTATATAGAGAACACAGATTCAAAGGTGTTCCATTTATTTTATTTTTTATTATTATTATTTTAATTTTTCCTCGAATGCATCTCTGCCAGCAAGTAACTTCTGTAATTAATGTTTCCATCCCCCTTTTGTATTCGACGATCATGTTCCCCAAGTAAATACACTTCAATTTATAAAACACTATATCCATCAAAATGGGAAAAACACTTCTTTCATGTTACAATAGATAGTAAAGAACAACGTTGTTTTGATTGTTGTAAACATCTTAACTAAGTTTAAATATATTATTCAACAAATTTGATTTACCGGTACTTTAATTTTTCATAAATATGGGAAGTGTTAGATCTCGTAATCCTAATGAGAGACATATTCCACTACTATTTCATGAACAGCATCTCATTGTATGCTAAAGATAAAACAAGATTGTTTTCACCATATTAAAATTTAATTTGAATTAAAACAAATTTTTAGATATATTACTATGATAATTAATAACCCATCAAACATTTTTAATTAATGTCCCATTAATTCTCCCAATTATTTTTAAATCCGTGGCGCGACAGCCCACTAAGGACAAAGGCTGACCAGCCGGCTGCTGGTCTCACATCCACATGCCTCAGCAGAGGTAAATGATCATCCAACCCGAACGGAAGTGTGATGTGGTTAGCACAATGGTCCCCAGTTGTTACACTTTGGTTTTTGTTTCCGTAACCGGATTGTGATAACCTATTCCAAATTCATCATGATGCTGGATGGCACCATTCCTCTAAACTGGACGAATTCCATAAGAAAATTTCTTCCCCATGAGCCTTCAACCAGAGCGCAAATCTAGGAATGATACCTTAAATCATTACGCTGCGTCGCGGGACTAATTTGCTAAATGACAACACTTATATAGGCTCATACATTGGTAGCTGAGGAAAACCATGCGTGGAAGATATTCGAAATAAGCAAAAAGATCAGTGAAACAGAATGAGAAAATAAGGATGAAATGAAACACTAGAAAACATTTGACGGAAGGAAAAACAGAACACGAGGACATAAATTAGCGAAACTTCTTAAAAGGAATGAAAATTTCAACACGAGTTTATAGACTATGGACGGCCTTTGAAGGAAATGAAAGTTTCGAATTATCTGGATATATATGTGAGTCAAATTTTCTATTATCATATATATCTGTCTGTCTGTCTGCCTATCCGTCGTCTATCTGTCTGTACTATTGTACGTCTGAACGTCAACTTCCTATCCTTCCGTCCTTTCATCCAGCTTCCCAGCTTCCCACCAACCCACCCACCCACATCCTACCTCTCCAACTATCTACCTACCTACTTATCCTACCTTTCCTACCTATCCAACCTATCCTACCTACCTGTCTATCTAGTTACCCATCCATCTACTCACTCATCCATTCATTCATCAATCCATACATATATTGCTAATGCTCTTTATTTTAAAAAATCAATTAAAATACTGATTAGAGAGAAAATTTAAAGTTCAATTATTGTGATATCTCTGTTTTTCTTCTTCATTTTTCTTCTTTTTACTTTCTTATTTAATAAAATGTCTTAATATTATGTGGCATGCCCCCTGAGCACGAGTATGTAACTTACTCTTTCTGGGGGTGCTAATGTGTTATATATATATATATATATATATATATATATATATATATATATATATAAGAAATATGTATGTTTGTTCTGGCAATAAAGTATTATTATTATTATTATTATTATTATTATTATTATTATTATTATTATTATTATTATTATTATTATTATATGTATTGTGTGTGGTATGTATCCATCTGTCCGTCCATAAGTTAATCCATCTATCCATTAATCCGTCCATCCATCCATCTATCATTCTTCCTTTTGAGGGATTATGTTGTAATTATGTTCTCAGAAATTTGATAAAACTATTGTCTATTACACAGACAGCGATGAACATAATTCAGTGGGCAACTCCATATAGTCTGCCGAACCCGGATTTGTTTACAAATAGACACGAAGAATACCGTCTAATATATTTTTCGTAATCAACTTGAGAGCCGCTTATTGTTAGCTTCCTATACCGGTATCTATTGAGTTTATTCTTCACAGATAACTATGCGGTCTTAGTAACGTGTTAACCACGTAAAGCTGCTAGTACTGATATGCATTAAAGTTCTTGAGCAAGTTTTCGTATGTTAAAGAATTACCCAAGATGCCAGATAGTATACTGCGACACTTAGAAATCCTGTCTCTGATTTAAGAAGACCATAATTAAAATTAGGGGCGACCGTTTCTAAGTATTATAAATTTTATTCTGTTCTAAAAGCGTAAGAATATCAATTTCTACGTCAACATGTTGATAAGAAGTCAGACATATATACAGATAGGGAAATAAAATTTGGAGCACCATTATATATAAGTTTCGCTTACAACACACTGCGCATATGCAGTAAACAAGAATTCCTTTATATAAGCTACTTGTGAAATTGTTGCCCACAAACAGGTGGATTCCCATCAAGACTCGCTCCAAATTTTAATTCATTATCTGTGCATCAAATTCTAGTCAGGTATCCATGTCATTTTAACCTAAATTTCTATATCCGACTCCGACAAGTTAACTGGCTTGATTCAATTAAGGGGTTAGGTACAGCTTACTGCAGTAACATTTTGGAAAAATGAAACATCTCTTCCCTCCATTACTGTATCTTGTACAATAATGAAAATTAGTATGTGTAAAACACTACTTTTTGCAATGTGAAAAAAAAAAAATTTTCGATTTAAAAAATTATTTACACTTTTTTTTTTTTTTTTCAAAATTCAGTTCACTGTGCAGTGATGATGCGTTTCCTACATAACTCAAAAACTAACCAACATCCTGTGCTGAAATTTTTTGTTTGTATTTATGCATGTCATATCTACAATATGATGCAAGATCACTTCTCTACCTTTGATAGATTGTCTGATAAAAATAAATTCATTTTAAAAATGGTCAAATAACAGTATTTTCTATTACAGAAAAAAAATTATTTATTAAGAAACGTAGTTGAAATATCATGATATTGTAAACATGAGTCTCAGCAATAAAATAAATGAGACAGAACATAAAAAATTTAACAAGTTTTTGAGTTATGAGGGAAAAGCTTCATCACTACACAGTGAACTGCCAACATTTTGAATTGTGAAAAAAAAAAATATATATTTTTTTTAATCGTGAAAACATATATATAGCAGAAGAACAGTGTTTTATACATAGCCCTACCAATTTTCAATATTGTAAAAGACACAGTAATGGAAGGAAAAAATATTGACTATTTCCAAACATTTTATTGCTGTAAGCTATACCTTACCCCTTAACAAGCTATAATTTGGTATCTACTTTTTATTTATTCAAATTAATATCCTGCTGTCAAACTCCAGAGCGTTGAGAAACAGGAATGAAATTTGATGAAAGGTACTACGTCACTTTAAAATGAGTATAGGATTCATGACTTCAAACCATTTTACTGTGAATACAAAGAGATGAGAGGAATAAGACATCCTTCTCAATGTGACATTGTGAAATCATGTATCTATCTTTAAAATTCTTTTGAAATAAAAGTAATTTTTTAGCCTATTTGTTAACAATAATAATAATAATAATAATAATAATAATAATAATAATAATAATAATAATAACAACAACAACAACAAATATTTGAAACCAGGTCTCGCGCCGTGGCGTCGTGGTGTAAGACATCCTGCATAGGACTCTCGTTACGGAATACGCGCTGGTTCGAGTCCTGATAGGGGGAGAAATTTTCTCATGAAATTTCGGCCAGTGTATAGGACCGGTTTCCACCCAGCATCGTGATGCACTTGGGGAGTTACGATAGGTAGCGAAATCCGGTTGCGAAAACCAGCTAAACTGCTGGGGAGATCATCGTGTTAACCACACGATACCTCCATTCTGGTTGGATGATCGTCCACCTCTGCTTCAGCATGTGAACATGAGGCCAGCAGCCGGCTAGTAGGTCTGGGCCCTTCAAGGACTGTAGCACCACGGATTATTATTATTATTATTTGAAACCAGATCTTGCATTTATGAAGGAAGATAAATAAATACAGAATAGTATGGAGGAAAACCGGGAAATTAACGGAAGAATTTATGTGAACCAGTAATAAAATTACGATGTCTATAAACCTTAGTTCTCTATAATAAAGAAAAATAATCAAACATATGAAGTTCAGTAAATATGCTATAATATCTGCATTTCATTAAATTATTAAATTGTACTAACAAAGAATTCGAACCTAGTGTCCTACATACAGACATCGCCGCAGAGAGCTGGGAGCCATGCCACAATGCATGAGTTATGGCTACAGTGGAGCTTGCATCCTTATCGGTGTTCACACTCCACAGAATCTGGTGGGGAGGTTACGCATTAGCGGAAAGCCCCGATTGTTCCCAGGGAACCTTGAAGTTTTCGTGTAAGACAGGAGTTCCGCCAAATGTTATGTTTGTCTCTACTGTCTGTTATATATACACTTCGATTTTATTAATTATAATTCAGGAATTAATTTCAGGGATAAATTACGAAGATATGCAGAGGATTTAGTTACAAGCAGGACGTGAATGAAATAATAAATACAACTTCAAGAACATTCTTTAGAATACTATAGTGGCTCTACAACTAATCGGTTTGCATTATTTTGTTGTTACAAGTAAGTTCATGGCATTGGAGTAATTATAGTTTTTTTGTAACCTCAAATTTATTTTTTCTCAATCAAAGGTTGCCCGTGCACCGTTTTATCGCAATGTATAATATTTTGTACTATTTTGTTTTTGTTTTGTGTGTTTATGGTTTAATGCAAACAGTTATTTGTTATCATTTGTTATTGAGGATACAAGGCCCTTTAAAACAATCAAGATTTTAACCCTTACTTAACACACAAATATATATGTATGTATATATGTATGTATGTATGTATGTATGTATGTATGTATGTATGTATGTATTCACACAGCAAATGGGTATATACCCGGTGGCAGTGGTAACTAATTACACTCAATAATGACAATTAATAATAAACACAATTAATAAACGATGAAAGAGTAATGGAACGGAGAAAAATTCTCTCCGGCGCCGGGATTTGAACCCGGGTTTTCAGCTCTACGTGCTGATGCTTTATCCACTAAGCCACACCGAATACAACCCCGACGTCGGACAGAACTGTCTCTGATTGAGATCCAACTCTTGGGTTCCCTCTAGTGGCCGCCCTCTGCACTACGTCAGAGACAGTTCTGTCCGACGTCGGGGTTGTATCCGGTGTGGCTTAGTGGATAAAGCATAAGCACGTAGAGCTGAAAACCCGTTTTCAAATCCCGGCGCCGGAGAGAATTTTTCTCCGTTCCATTACTCTTTCATCGTATGATGACGCAGAATATCTGCATGGAAATATCATATGTACTTCGGTACATTGAAATAATATACAATTAATAAAAATCAATAATTAATAATAATAATAATAATAATAATAATAATAATAATAATAATAATAATAATGAGCATCCTAAATTAAATGAAGCATGATCACTTAAAATAACATTTAAAGTAAATCTAATTTGTATCTTAACCCTAAGTTCCAACTAAGACCCACGAGGTCTTATGTTACAGAGGAAGATTATTTTATTTAAGAGTGAAAGGTTTGTTGGTTTGGTATTGAATCAATTCAAAGACTCTGCATCTTTTCACATGAATAAAGTGAATATGGTCATAAAAGACAGTTTGTTTCTTCGGAAAAAACAAAACGAATCCTAGTCTAAAGCTGTGAAATTAGCAACATGCTGCTGGTGCGTGTATTGATAGAAATGGAATATCGCCTTGACATTCTGAAGGCAATCACGAAGAGTACACTTTGAGGTGCACTGAATGTAAACAAAACTTTGGAAATTACAGAACATTTTGCAAAAAAAAACCCGCACCGCTCTATATAATGTGGTCTATAAAGTATGATTAATTGTATTTAGGGACGGAGTGCATAATACATTAATTTAGGCAGTATTACAGTTTCTTAAATTCTTTTCTTTTTGGTAGAAATATTTTAAGGCAAAATTTTAAATAGAAAATAGTTTTGAGGTGGGAGGAGAAAATATCAAGCCTTTCGTTAGCAGGGAATAATACACATGCATGTAAAATATAATTATGTCGCTATGATTTTGACAAATATCATCTCATTAAACGTGTTAGGCCTATTCGTTTCAGAACAATTCAGTTTCTTTACCATGTTGCGAATGATATCAAGTTTACGCCTTTGTATCTCTCTAAAAAAGCAATGTACTGCAAAAATGGCCATCTGTATGGAGAAACTCTGTCTGTGTAATATAAATCAATTTATGGATAGCTCTGTTAGGTCTGTACGTAACCAAATTGATCTTAATTGCAGGAAGGTGACAAAGATAACCCTTCAATTGGGAATTTTGTTAAGACAGATAAGAAAAGACCTCGTATTTTATATTAATTGTTGGAGACTTGAACAAATCTCTCCC
Organism: Periplaneta americana; assembly: GCF_040183065.1. NCBI lineage: Eukaryota > Metazoa > Arthropoda > Insecta > Blattodea > Blattidae > Periplaneta > Periplaneta americana. The sequence continues at coordinate 93,986,990 of NC_091123.1, forward strand.
TTTTCATTCTAAACCAAGACATTTTCTTTGACGTAACACATGTTCTTAGAATATGGCAATACTTTGTGTTACTTTAAAAAGTTAATACTGATATATGTCATAATGCCAAAAGAAATATTGTTTAATACACCTCAAAAAAATTCTCGTCTTCTGTCTCATACTCGTAATTCAGTTACTTCATAAAAACAACATTACTCTCATGTGATTTAGACTGCAATCTTTTAGACTTCAAGAAATTGATAGGAGGATCATGATTTCTTATTAAATCAAGTTAAAATCACTTATACTCTACCAAAATATTGATTATGTATCAATATTGTTTTAATCTCGTATCATCACGACTCAAAATAATCTGCTGTTTAGTCTGAATATTTCATTTGTGATTAGCATTTTGTAATTGACGAATACTTTTTTTATGCAAGAAATAAAATTGAATGGATTCAATTCACGATCAAGCTACGTACAAGCAAGTTATTTTAAAATGCAATAAAATTATTAGTTTCTTCGTAGGTTTTCGTATGGCTTTATTGATTTGATGAATTTTCTTACACCAATAAAATAAAGATCCACAAGTATCAATAGGTGTAAAATATTTTAAGTAATAATCGAAATTGTCATAAATAGGATAATATTATGCCAAAAATGTTATTTTTATATTTAGAATTCGAGAAATATGTTACAATAGAGTACAACAGTCACTGTCACCAACCAAAGATTCTCTTGTTTAGTCCCTGGCCACAATATAACTAGTATAAGACAATTTTGTTTCATTGTTTTTCGCGTGTAGGTAAATAAAAAAAACTGTCTAACGACAACTAAAAAAATAGCATATTTCCAGGAATGGATGTTCAATCACAAGACGGAGACAATGTAAACAAAATAAGTATCATATAGCCTACTTACTCGTATTATTTCTTATAATGATACCATAATATCGAAAGTCGAACAAATGTAGGCCTACAGCATATTTAAAGGTGGAAAAAATGTAGCACAGATTATTATTATGACTATTTTTTGTTATTATTATTATTATTATTATTATTATTATTATTATTATTATTATTATTATTATTATTATTATTATTATTATTATTATTATACGGTGAAAATCAGTATGCCGGCAAGCAAGGATACATGCCCGGCTTGTAGTGCTGCGTTCTTCGGAAGGCAGAAATTCTTGAAGTGTGCGGGGCCTTGTGGTTTTAGATATCATCTTGACTGCATCAATTTGGGAGATGCAGAGTATGACTTATACATGGAGAGAGGCAACTCATCCTATAATTGTGAGCGTTGTGTTAGTGCTTTGAGGACGTCGCGTGGTGATGAAACTCCTGTGGGTTCTAAAAAACTAGTTTCTCCTGTGAAAAAAGTTATATCGCCTACAAGAGAACTCAAGCTGCCTTCTCTGCCTTCTGTGGATTCTTTATCTGTGCAGGTAGAGACCGTGAGGTTAAATAGTGTGACTATATTGGATACTGTTAGTAACATATTGGACTATGTTAAAAGTCTACATAATGAAATGTTAGAAATTAAGAAAGAGAATGCGGCACTGAAAATTCAGATGGCCGAAATTTTGGACATAAGAATTTCCTCTACAAATTCGGATCATTCAAATCCGAATTTTTGAAACTATAATTCACAAGCATATTTCTTTTTTTGTAAAAAGCAAATTAAATTCTGCACAGCACGGATTTACTAAATCCAAATCTACTACAACTACCTTAGTCTCTTATTTGAATCAGATTGTACCAGTTGTTGAATCGCAGGGCCAAACTGATGCAATATATTTTGATTTCAGTAAGGCGTTTGATGTAGTTCCACATTCTATTCTTTTGTCTAAATTAGATAATATAGGACTATCGGTAAGCTACGTAAGCTGGTTTGAAAATTATTTACACGAAAGACAATCTACCGTACGAATTTCGAATACTCTCTCTGATCCATTTAATATTATTTGTGGTGTGTCTCAGGGCTCAACTTTAGGACCTCTTCTATTTTTAATCTTCATTGACGACATTTGCAAAAGAAAAAGTTCTGACTATCTATTATTCGCTGATGATGTTAAAATTTTTCGAAAAAATCAATAGTGTTGCCGACTGTCAATTTCTCCAGGATGACATTAATTCAATTACCAATTGGTCAGTTGATAACGGGATGATGATTAATGAATCCAAAACTTAAGTAATATCATTTTCAAGGAAAACCTCTACACTAAAATATAACTATCATCTAAAAAATGTATTAATTAACAGGAAAGGTTGTATTAGAGACCTCGGTGTATTAATTGACAATAAATCATATTTTCACAACCACATTGATTATATTTATAACCATGCAATAAGAATGTTAGGATTAATTCGGTCAATTACTTATTCTTTTTCAACACCTGACTCTCTTTTAATACTATACTATACATTAGTGAGATCGAAACTCGAATATGCATCTGTAGTTTGGAACTCTATTACTAGTTCTGATTCGGCAAAACTGGAAAATATTCAAAGGAAATTTATTTCATTATGTTCTTACCGATTCCTGCCTAATAACTCTGAATATAACAATGATAAAAAATGCGAGCACTTTAAATGTCGAAGCCTGTATGCCAGACGTCATGATCTCGATTACTTATGCTTATGTAAGGTCCTTAAAGGTGAGATTAATTGTCAATCTTTCTAAACAGTATCAGCCTTCGTATTCCTATGAAGGACATGAGACATCACAAACTCTTCTATATTAGAAATTCTAAATCTTCCTCGCCGGTCTCCAGATGTATTAAACATGCTAACTTACATGTATGCGATTTCGATCCATTCAATGTATAGAAGTATTAGGACATGGCAATGTCTTTGCTAATATTAATTGCATTATCTTTCTACACATATCGGTAATACTTTTGTATGAATCAACTCCTTTACTAATATATAATAGTATTAATTCTTGTAAAATAATTATTGTAATCTAATGTTCTTTATTTTGTTGTTATCTCTATTATGTAATGTGTACCATAGTTGTTCATTTTATTGCATTATTTGTATCACTGTGCTGGACTTTTATTGGCCTATGGCTGTTGTCCAGCACATAAATATCAATAAATAAATAAAATAAATAAATAAATAAATAAATAAATAATTATTATCATATACTTACTCGTATTATTCATTACAATGATAACATAATATCGAAGTTCAAAAAATTGTAGGCCTACAGCATGTGTAGAGGTGGATAAAATGTAGCACAGATTATTATTATTATTATTATTATTATTATTATTATTATTATTATTATTATTATTATTACTATTATTATTATTATTTTGTTATTATTATCATCATATACTTACTCGTATTGTTCATTATAGGCCTAATGATAACATTATATCGAAGTTAAAAAAATTGTAGGCCTACAGCATGTTTAGAGGTGGATAAAATGTAGCACATTATTATTATTATTATTATTATTATGTTATTATTATTATTATTATTATTATTATTATTATTATTATTATTATTATTATTATTATTATTATTATTGGCAATGAACCTCCGTTTTTTGTAAAAGTAATTTGTAAGTAAGTAGGCTAAGTATTATCATCATCATCATAATATACTTACTCGTATTATTCATTATAATGATACCATAATATCGAAGGTCGAACAATTGTAGGTCTACAGAATGTTTAGAGGTGGACAAAATGTAGCACATATTATTATTATTATTATTATTATTATTATTATTATTATTATTATTATTATTATTATGTTATTATTATTATTATTATTATTATTATTATTATTATTATTATTATTATTATTATTATTATTATTATTATTATTATTATTATTATTGGCAATGAACCTCCGTTTTTTGTAAAAGTAATTTGTAAGTAAGTAGGCTAAGTATTATCATCATCATCATAATATACTTACTCGTATTATTCATTATAATGATACCATAATATCGAAGGTCGAACAATTGTAGGTCTACAGAATGTTTAGAGGTGGACAAAATGTAGCACATATTATTATTATTATTATTATTATTATTATTATTATTATTATTATTATTATTATTATTATTATTGGCAATGAACCTCCGTTTTTTGTAAAAGTAATTTGTAAGTAAGTAGGCTAAGTATTATCATCATCATCATAATATACTTACTCGTATTATTCATTATAATGATACCATAATATCGAAGGTCGAACAATTGTAGGTCTACAGAATGTTTAGAGGTGGACAAAATGTAGCACATATTATTATTATTATTATTATTATTATTATTATTATTATTATTATTATTATTATTATTATTATTATTATTATTGGCAATATTTGAGGGCGGAAATGAACCTTCGTGTTCTGTAAAAGTTATTTGTAAATAAGTGAGTATTATTATTATTATTATTATTATTATTATTATTATTATTATTATTATTATTAGCATAGAAGGGCTAAAACTGATTATAACTAAGAGGGAATACGACAGAAATTATGACCTCGTACGATATTAATGCTTAAATTGGTTTGTTATTATCATCATCTTGCCAGAGTAAATCAGAATCATCCATATTGCATAACCCCACGAATAACGCCGAGCTAAATGCCAAACAATAAACTCGAACATAAAACACGTATACTACTAATGAAACTCTGGGAAATGATGCTGTTACACTCTTCTCTTTCGTTCTATTTCACACACATGTTGCTTATTAGAACATAGATAGGCATAAAGGGTTTGACGCTCTTACCCTCACACTGCTGCGGGGGATGTACACTAGGGGTGCAGTGATGCAGGGGCGGTTTATTAGGGAAGTCCCTATGTGAAGTTTGAAACTGATTCTACATCAAAAGTCTTCACTCCCCTTGGCACGCGACTGTTCGGCCTTAATGAAGTCAGGTCCGGTAAAGATGGCACACGACGATATGACGTCCACAGAAACGTTTTCCATCACAGAGACACAAATCAGAAAACCTGTTTTAGAATGGAACTAAAATCTCAGGTTTTGAGTCGACATAAACTGAACTGCATCCTAATACAAGGTTTAGTTGGTCATTTCAAATTTCACAGTCCATTTCCCACCTCTATTTTCTGTAATATTACGGATATCACGTTCTGAAAACACTGATGGTATTGGCTCAATTTTTTTTTAAAGAAAGGGCGAAAGAAAGTAAAAAATTATAATAGGAGAGAGAACCATTTCCTAGGAGCAAAGCAAAACCACAGAATCCCGATATAACGAGATTATGGCGGACATCATTTATCTCCTCCCACCCCCCCTTTATATCTTGACCTTGGTACAGTATATCGGAATATGATAATTTAATAAACGTATTGTAAAATAAAGTAAAATTGTACAAAATATACAGATAATTTTTTTTTTCATCTTGTACGGAAGAGGGACCTGAAGGCTTGCACTTTAGCCTGAGGTTTATTGTGCTTACCACACCTATTCTGTGAATGATTAGTTAGTCGAACGGCCTCGCTCTTGTACAAGTATAGCACGTCACACCGTGAACTTAATCCAGGCTATTGTATAGATGATAAGTGAATTAATGATGGCAAGAGGCGTTCGAGGTCCAACACCGAAAATCATCCAGCAATACTGCTTCAATTGGTTGAGGAAAAACCACAACCAAGTAACTTGTTCCTACCACGATTTGAACCTGGGCCCGCTCGTTCCATGGCCAGACATGCTAACCATTACTCCAAAGTGGTGAACCAATTTTATATTTACTATACCTTTTCATTTAAAAAAGCAAGATATCATATGTAATGTAAATTCTAATAGCCTAGTTTTATTTAATATCGTTTTTAAGATTACACATTATACCGGGATCACTTTTCTCTTTTTCTGAATTGTTGTGCAGAATGTTATTCATATTTCTCCAAGTGGCTGATTGAGTACCTGCAAAGTTTTAACACATCAGTATTAGGCTCTTAGAAAAAACATTACAGTACTTCCATTCCTCAAATGAGGTATAGAAATTCTTATACATTCACAATTTAAAATAAATATTATAGTCCAGACACATGGTCTGAAGACATTAATTCGTCAATTTAAGCACAGAAACTTTATCATAAACAAAAGCAAGAAAAATCTTTTGAATTCCATATTTTCTAACGTTAATAGAAAAAAAAATAGAGTTCGGCCATGTTTGGGGGGGGCACTCCCATAACTCCGCCTATGGGAATGGTTATATTTCAAACATTGACGTAAACATGAATATAACGGTTAGGTGCAGAGAAGTTATTTGAAATTCCCGCCATTTTTTGTGCATGTGGCGCTCTGCGCGTGGCTGCGAGATGCTTCTTGACATAATAATTCGGCTTATGAGCCCTCCCCTCTCCAAGCATAGCTCTCTTGTCGTGAGTTAAAATATCGTGCCTACGACTTGAGTTACGGAATGCGCGCTGGCTCGAGTCCTAAAGAGGCAAGAAATTTCTGTCAGTGTATGGGACTGGTGTCCACCCAACATTGTGATGCATTTGGCGAACTACGATAGGTAGTGAAATCCGGTTACAACGACCAGCTACAACGGCTGGGAGATCATCGTGCTAACCATACTGTACCTCCGTTCTGGTTGAATGATCGTTCATCTCTGCAGAAACATGTGAGGTCAGCAGTCGACTAGTCGGTCCTACTTCTTAATAGACTGTCGCGTCATGGATTTATTTATATTAGTACAGACTGGAAGTATGGATAAATATATAATAGGGTGCGAAAAACTACTTAGATAGTACAATTTATTATATTACTATTACTTAACAATACATTCAACAACACTATTTTTACAACGTCCATAAACATCACGGTTTAACATACACTGCTTATACATACACGTAGTAACACTTTATGTCCACTCATTAGCAAGTTTCTGGCTGTCATCTTGTCTTCTCGAGCAACGTTTGTTCGTCTCGAACGAAGGAATAAAGAGAACTCTGGGTAATCTACCCAATACATAATTCTAATGTTTACCACCTACGACCTCCGGCGCTGATCATCTTATTTGAACTCCTCCCGTCAGATGGTGCTGACCGCAGTTTCGCATCCTATTATATGTTTAGCCATGCTAGAAGGATGCAAGTTCGAACCTGGGAAGAAGTGTGTGATTTTCTCTTCACCATAAATTCTAACATTTCCGAATTCCATTTCAAATCCTATGAGTTAAAAGAGAGTTTCTTTATCGGAGGAGTAGCTAGGGATTAATATCTTTTTATCCCTTTTAATATAAACATTTTTATGAATAAAAGCTTTACTCCCTTATTTCGTTACTACTTCTTGACACGTAGGCCTCATGAGGAGCTTTTCAAGTTCTATAATATTAGCGACTGAAGCAAATAGTCCTACGATGGAATTTTTAAATTAGTTATTTTATGACGCTTTATCAATTACGATGGTTATCTGGCGTTTGAGTGAAATTAAAGTGATAATCTTAGCGAAATGAATCCAGGATCCAGTGCCGAAAGTTACACAGCATTAATTCCTCTTAATGACTTTGAGGGAAAACTCAGGGAAAAAAACTCAACCAGGTAGGTAACTTGTCCCAACCAGAATTTGAATCCAGGCCTGCTCGTTACACGATCAGACATGCTAACCATTACTTCACAGCGGTGGACGCAATGTAATTTAAAATTAATGATTCAAGGTTTAACGTTGCATGGACACTTAAGTTCAAATGCCACAGTTCTAAATGTTACGTCCGTCCCATTGCACTGATTAGACATTCAGGCTGTCGCACTGGCGATCCGGGTTCGAGTCCTTTAGTGACACTTGGTGTTTTTGTCGGGGTTCTCTCGTTTCCCGACATCAGGCATCAACATTACTCTACACGATCTCTATTCCGTCATTATTCCACAGTATTTCCCGAATGCCGAGTGGCGACGCATGGAGAATGCTGATCTAGGGACTAGTGTGCTTCCCTGGTCGAAAACCTGGATACACAGTGAACGTTAATACAGTCATCCGGTATGAGTTGGGAATATGCCTAGCGTGAGGATAAGAGTAATAGATCTTCTAGATCGTAGCACAGTTTGTAGTGCCCCCTCTCTAAATGCAATTCCAATAAAAATGTAATGTCCTATCTAGTGCAGTCGTGAAGTTGTGTTAATAACCCCCATTTTAAATATAGCAGTATAGAAGAACGCCACATATGCCAAATTGGACTGCAAAGAACAAAACTTGCGACTTTTAAATGATGCAGTAGAGCAAATGGACAGCTTCAAATACTTGTACTATAAACAGTAACATGACCTGCTGTCTGGAAGTCAAAAGGAGAATAGCAATGCTAAAGGAAGCTTTTAATAAAAAAAGAAGCATCTTCTGTAAATCTCTAGAAAAAGAACTAAAGAAGAGACTAGTGAAATGCTTTGTATGGAGTCTAGTAGTGTATGGGGCAGAAACATGGACATTACGACGAATTGAAGAGAAGCGACTAGAAGCACTTGAAATGTGGAAATGGAGAAGAATGGAGCGTGTGAAATAGACAGAATAAGAAACGAAGCTGTGTTGGAAATAATGTATGAAGAAATAATGATCTGAAACTGATCAATAGAGGACGGATTTTGGCATATTTGTATGTTTTATTCCTTGAAGATTAAAGATATGCATGTATGAGAGGAATGTTTCATGCTATGGGGAGTCAACGGGGGAAGATTTATAGTGCATATAAATGCATATTCCGGAGGTTAGTGCATATTTCTCAAATACTTGCATGTGGATGCATATATTACACTTTTTACCCGAAGATCGTTACTAATGGATGACTGCCCAAACCTACATTTAAATATTAACTGTTCATTTTTTAAACCCTGTACTCCAATGCAACGAAAATCATTCGTGATAGTTGAAATTTTAAAATTCTTCAATAACTGTGAGAATAACATTTAATAAATCTGAAAACACAAGTTTCGGAACTCGCCTTTTAACTTAAATGTTTGTTTCTCTACAGTTTAAATTCTTGCCAGTTTCTTGATCATTGTCATTTTGTATGTGCCGAAGGAAAAGAAGTAGCAAAACATATTTTCTTAAACAGTAGATTAAGGGAGAATCCTACTTTATCAATGGATGGGAAAATTTTCCTCTGCCAAGTCTGTGACAAAAATGTGAGTTCATTTTATTATAAATCTTCATTATATTATAAATTATAATATCAATATAACTCTGCAGTAAATATTTTTGTTATATTATTTACAGTAAGTTTAATCTTTTTTTTGTCATAAAATTTGGAGAAATATTTAGTTGTGTATTGTAACAAAAAGAATTGATCTAATGATCATGAAGTGATTGATGAATGATACTTGATTTAGGCCTAATGAAAAAAATGATTAATGACATGACCACATGACTAATGAGAATTATATAAGTAGACCTAATTATAATGTAATTACCAAATAAATTTAATGAAAGGATAACATCATTCTATTTTATCATTAGTTAATTACATTTATTACTTGAATAAATTTATGAGAAAATTGTGAATTTCTTTGAAAATCGACACCTTTTTTTTTTTTTTTTGGTGCATGTTTCTCAATTTTTAGATCATATTTCCAACATTTTACTGCATAAATTCATACATATATTCAATAGTTTTAATGCATATAAATCCGTCCTCTACTGATCAAGAAGAGAAAAAGAAATTGGCTGGGTCACTGGCTGATAAGAAAACATTCTCATGGACGCAGACAAAAAGTTATTTTTTCTTCCATCATGTTCATAGTGATAGTGTCAAAACAAGTACTTGTACAAATTTTGGCAACTCGAACGCAATTACGAGAGCCGAAAAAAAGTCTCCCTAGGGCAGTTTACAGAAAAAAACACAATTTCATGGGAAGATTTATTGGAACAAATACAGAAATTATTGACGTATATTTTAACATATTCCCCACCGGAATTGAGACGTTTGTTATACCATAGGATCAACTTTTGTATCCCTGTGTCGTAGAAGTCTGCCGCCTGGGATCGGAACCACTGTGTGACAGCCGTCTGCACCTCTCTGTTGATCTAATGGTATGACGAATGTTTCAATTCTGGTGGAGAATATGCTAAAAAAGCTCAAGAGTTTTTGTATCTGTTCCAATAAATTTTTCCAATGTAATTGTGTTTTCTTTGTTTAAACAGCCCCAGGCAAACTTATTTTTACGGCTCTCGTAATTGCGCTCGAGTGGCCAAAATTTGTATAATCACTTGTTTAACATTATTAACAGGTGGAAGGAAAACAAGTAACTTTTTTATCTGCTCCCATGAGAATGTTTGCTTGTGTGAAGAAACTGCCTACTGAAGGATGTACTGGAAGGAAAGGTGAACGGGAGAAGAGTTCGGGGCAGAAGGAGATATCAAATAAATAAACGACATTAACATGTATCATATGCGGAAACAAAGAGGAAGGCGGGAAATAGGAAAGAATTCTTCGTTTACAGTGAAAGACCTGCCCTTGGGCAGAACACTATGGATGAATGAATGAATGACATATGCCAAAACCATGCTCAATTGATGGCCGTGGTTGCAAAGCTGTGTAGGCCTATCTTAATACCGGTCATGTCTCAGATGTCTCCGAGTTACATTTTCTAAACCATACTTTGGTTTTCCTGATATTGCTATCATTCCCATACTTGCATCAATGAAGATTAAAGATTATCTCTAGGATTTACTTAAACATCCTGATATAATGCCAAATCTCGCAATCTTTTCTATTCTAATTTAATTCTTGATGTCCGACATCGGGAATTCATGTCTTAATAGTTGTTATTGTTTCTACTTTGAGGACAATTTATAGTTATAAAATCTTGTGTCCTTTCTTCTATGACTAATAAAGTTAAAGGCTTGCAAAAATTTTGATATGGATGAGAGACGGGTAATATATTGTGCCTATATCTTCCTTCTCATTTATGGACAGGTACATGTGCCATAAATCTAAAGCATCCACGACTTTATTTCATATCTTTTCAGAAGAATAAGTTAAATCTTCAAATTTCTTTGTTTAATGGCTAACATGCTAAATGTTCTACCACCGGGAACAACTGCTTCGATTAAAATGCTGAACATCGGTTTCAATATGATACATCAACTTTAGAAGCAGTCTATATATAAGCTGATTTCGGAGTTACGTGCTTATAATGAACAAGATAAGAGGGATTTAAACTGAGCGTCCTCTAGGGATCTAATTACTGGCGCAACAAAGATTTTCGCTAGACGGTCCATCATCTGGAGGATTACGTCCCCTTGAAAGTATGCCACTCGAAATGCTGACTGATTGAGTTGCTGACAGGTTTATGGCCTGATTCTGTCAGGGAAGTGAAACTCTCTGAAAGTAAATTGCATGTCGTTTCTAAAACAATGTGCTGAAACACGTAATTAAAATGTGAAAGAAGTCATGATTTAAGACGTGCACAATGTTGAATGCGGTGCGAGATTCTTTGGTATTTTAACCGTGTCACAGATGTAGAGAAATCAGATTTTTCGGAACTATACATCGGGTCCATAATAAGAGAAGGGGGAGTAATCCATCTGTTGGATTCATTGACAAGAGCTATTCTCCAAGACTGCACCAGCTGATGGTAACGGATTCGACAGATAGCTTTCTCCATTTCCCTTTCTTCCTCAATGGAGTTGACATGTAGCTTCGAAACGTTGGATGTCTGTACATCTGTTTCATAGAACAAATACCAAAAATTCCTGCACCCTGGAAGCAAAAGCCCTCGATGATTGTTTCCGGGTCATTACCAATTAATTAATTAAATTATTGTATTTATTTATTTACTTATTTATGCTTTCATATATTTACTTATTTATGTATTCATTTATTTATATACTTATTTACCTACTTACTACCTTATTTACTTACTCGTATTCATGCATTCATTTGTTCTTTCATTTTTTATGCATGTATCTATTTATTTATTTATTCAATCATATCTAAAAGTACACACACATGTCCATAAAACCACCTTCTCCACACAAATAACTTGACTACAAAAATAATAATACAGTAATACATAAACAAAAGAATAGTTACAGCAGAATTTATGTTATTTACAATCAGAAATCATAATTTAATGTCGGAGAAAAGTAGCTACTTAAATATTCGTGTTTCAATAAGTTTGTTTTTGAAATGCATCATCTTTTTCTGAAAATAAATCAATATTATTTAAAATAATTTCATATTTTAAGTAGATACAACATTCTAACAAGAGATGAATTCTTGCGACTGACTGTCAGATAATGTTATGTATGAAGGCAATATTACCGAGTAGATGTTATACTTAAATAATTAATTTTTACCACTTCGTGCACTAACGAAACCAACAGAGATGAAAAATGGAGGAACAAGAAAACAGGAATTATAAGAATTATATTTCAAACATTGTGTCATGAAAGAGCTTAAATGTATAATTTACGTCTGCATTGAAACTCGCATATTTCTTAGGGAAATGCCCGCACAATATTTCTGCAGAGTAAAGACAGATGAATGCGAAAACTTTAGTTGTAGAGTCGGCTACAGCAGATGCTACAAGATGAGGAACTTTTAAAATACGAAATGAACCTAAACTCATTTTTTTCTACAGATATAGGAATTAAGTCAAACTATGGGTACCCTTTACATCTTCTAGAACTGTTAAATGCATATATAAAAATACAAAAATAAAAATAAATACAGATTCACTAAAATCTGAGGACATACTAACAAATCAGGGAGCTAGGCAAGACTGTAACTTGTCTCCTATGCTTTTCAGAATTTATGTAGATGGCATTACAAAAAATGGAAACGAGATGTAAATCCTGGTATAAAACTGAACAAAAACAAATATCTCAATAACTACTATTTGCTAACAATATAGCAATAATACAAAGTACTGAGGACGAATTGCAAAGATCGGTTCATAAATTATATCAACTCGGAAAACAGTATAATCTGAAAATATCTTCATGGAAAACTGAGGTAATGGCTCATTACGGAAAATATCCAGTACACTCGAAAATTATAATAGAAAATAAATCTCTACAACAAGTATCTGACTTCGATTATTTAGGAAGTAATATAAGTTTTGATATAGATAGAGACATTGAAAACAAAATAAATAAATTTCAATCAATATGTGGAACAATCAATAGAATACTTCAAAATAAGACAAGGAAAGAAACAAAAATAAAATTTAACAGAATAGTGCCAGTTGCAATTATTATGTTTGGAAGTGAGTCCTGGATAATAAAAGAAAGAGATAAAAGCAAAATATAATCGACAGACATGAGATTCCTTCGTAGAGTGCAGGTCTTACAAAAAACGACTAGACAGAAATGAAAATATACGAGGAGGGTTTAACGTAGGGGAGACTCGGGCAAAACGAATAACCCGGGCATAGAGAATAATGTCTATTTCTTAGAAACGCCAATAGGTAGCGCTTTCTGCTATGTTGGGGAAGAATCCCAACCTAATTTTGCTGCTGGAACTGACTTGTCGTCATTCTAGCTAGTGAGAAAAGAAGTCAGTATATGCTTGAAGAAAATTGACTGTTTTATTAAAATATTTCAAGGTAAGAGAAACATATGTACAACATACAGTACTACAGAAACTCTTTCTTATGTGATAGTAATATATAGGCTATACTATTACTTCTATAGTGCCGTACTTATGAAGAAGATTATTTACGTTTATGTATATATAACCTTAAATGAAAAGCGAAGGGGCGTCTGCGGGCAAAGTGAATAGGGCAAAGTGGATAACTTATCCGCTTTGCCCTGCAAACTTTTTTGACTCTATAAGTGTCAGCTGTATTTTTGTATGCATTTGTCTGTTGTAATAAAGCGTGTTAGATCATTTTACATAGTGGAGGCATTAAGTCAAACTAATTAAATTATAAACCAGCAACACTGACCTTAATTTTTACTTAAAAAGGTCGTAATGTGTTTTCAGATGGTTTAATTTTTCAAAAGGAAGACGGAGCAAGCCAAATAGTCTGAAGAAGCCATGAAGAAAGTACTTGAAGAAATAAAATCTTCCAATCAGTGGTTCTGCTATCTGGCCATACAATCATAATGTGTTTCTTGATGAAGATTTTACTCCAGATGAACTTACAGATCGGTCACTTGAGACAGAAATCAGCGAAACGAAAGCTGGCTCAGATTTAACAGATTCTGCGGTGCCAGATTCTTCAGCGGCTGAAGAAACAGTTAATGCTCACTCAGAATCAACCACCTCTGTGATGTCGGCATCTTCAGAGATTGAAGAAATATTCAATACATCAATTACACTAAGATTTTCAGTTCCGGTTACACCAAAACCCTCAACATCGTCAGCAGGAGAACCCAAGTCAGTTCTTTTGATTTAGACCAGTGCCAAAAGTGATACTCGAAAGATACTAGTTAAATGAAGAAAATGTTAGCGCTCTGAAGCTCTTTCATCTATACCGATTAAAAACGATGAAAGAGAAGTAACTTGTGGGCAGGAGGAAAAGCAGAAGAAATCCAAGCCTTCAGTGCCAGTGAAACGTCGACTTGTTCAAATTTGTATTTTGTACTAATCTAACGTGCTGTAAAGGGCTGTAATAACATTTCTTATCGTCTCATATGACTCATTAAAATCGTGTTTATGTGTTGATTTAATTTTATTATCAGTGAATAGAAATTAAATAGAAAGGTGAAAATGTTATAGGGATATTCACTTTGCCCATGTTAATTGTTCGCTTTGCCCGTGTACCTGGGCAAAGCGAGTAATTAACTATATTTTCTTTCTCAAATCATATCACTGTCCATAGGTACGAGAAACGAATAGCTGTTTTGTAGATATATGGACAACATGTGTCACAACGAAAGTCATGAAGTTTTTGTTTCGGGATCGCCAAAATATTGCATATGGCACTGTTTATTCTTAGCTTATCCGCTTTGCCCGGGTTTTCCCTATGCAGTTTAAACGAAAAAAATAGAAGAATAGGAAGAAAACTAGAGAATACATTTAAATCGAATGAACAGTGAAAGAATTCAACCCTAGTATCTATGTAGGAGAGATGCCGGGCGTCTGTCTATATGTAGGAAGGATGTCGGGCGTCCAAGAAAAAGATGGAGTTGAACATTGTGAAGACGGAACATACACTGCTGTCTAATTCCTGCAATGAAGATGATGACGATGACGATGACGATGACGATGACGATGACGATGACGATGACGATGACGATGATGAATTCTTGAACTAATAATACAAATAATACATAATGCATTAACCACAGTAAAGATAAATTTAGTGACATCCAAGAAAAGATGGACCTATCAACTTAGAGCCAAAAAGGCTCATACTAGCATAAACCACAAAGTAGACTATTTAAAAAAGAACAAGAAGAAATGTGAGAATATTCTCTCTTCGATTCTTTACATAGAATAAGTACATTACAATATATGTACGAAGTATTATTCTTGAAAAACTAATAATTGTTCGTTTGTAGTATAAAAATGAATATCTACTTGGACTCTCACTTTGAGAGAGGAACAGAAGTTACGGGTGTTTGAGAATAAGGTGCTTAGGAAAATATTTGGAGCTAAGAGGGATGAAGTTACAGGAGAATGGAGAAAGTTACATAACACAGAACTGCATGCATTTTATTCTTCACCTGACATAATGAGGAACATTAAATCCAGACGTTTGGGATGAGCAGGTCATGTATCACTTATGGGCGAATCCAAAATTCACACAGAGTGTTAGTTGGGAGACCGGAGGGAATAAGACCTTTGGGGAGGTCGAGACGTAGATGGGAGGATAACATTAAAATGGATTTGAGGAAGGTGGAATATGATGTTAGAGACTGGATTAATCTTTCTCAGGATAGGGACCGATGGTGGACTTACGTGAGGGCGGCAATGAACCTCCGGATTCCTTAAAAGCCATAAGCATATTGTATAGATGTTATTTATATACTAGTTTGCGTGTATACAGTTTTGTAATCTAAAGTAATGTTTGATGTTGTACATGTAAGGTTTAATAATTAACTTAAACGTATAGCATTTAACATAGTCTAATCTTTTAACGTCTGTATTAAAAATTACGACGTTGTGTATAGAGCACAAATGAATATTCATACGAAATTAATTCTGAAGAATTTAGCCTACTTTCATTAAATATCTGTATATTAAAGTAGCGTTGTCACGTATGTTCTATAGGCTAAACGTTTAATTAATATAAATTTGGCATCACTCTGTATGTTCTAAGCGCTATTACTTGTACCAGCTAAATTTGTTCCCTTCGGTCGGCGTATAAATAGTCTTTCAATATTTATCTGTAATTTAAAATTGATACGATGATTTATACCTGATAAATTATAGTACCTAATATCTATTTATGAATGCTATCCCTTTTCTGTACAGGAATTTATTATGTTTTTAATGTTTTTTATTATTTAATTACTTTTTCTAACAAATATTTTACACCTAGCAAAGCATTTATTTATAGAATTTGGCTTCGGTTGTCGGTATTCAGTCTTATTTTATTATCCATTACTCATTAGAGTAAAGTTATCACTGACTTAATATTGTGAAATTGTTTAATTTTTCCTTACCATACTTAATTATTGAGAAATGTTCTAATGTTGTTATTTTTGTGACTGAAACTTTGTGTTTTCAGTTCACAACTATTTGATAAAAGATTATTCATTCATTTATTCATTCATTCATTCATTCATTCATTCACTGCTTTCTGGCCAAGTGCAGGTCTCTCATATAACTCCTAAAATAAATTTATAAATTATAACTTTCTACATAAAATTATTAATCCTAAATCCTGTTTTCGGCACTTGGCGCCGATTTGTTATACAGAGCAATGATCTACCCGAGCTTGTCAGGCTGCTGTAAATTTCTGTGGGCGGTGATATATGGATGACGTTGCAGCAGTAGTGAAATGAATTGGCAGAAGGAACCGAGATAATCGGGGGGAATCTGCCCCAAAATCGCCTTGTTCGCCACAAATTTTACTGGCACTGTACGGGATTAAAAAAACGGTTGCCTTAGTGAAATGCCGTCGTCCCACCGACTAAACCTACATTTTAAATTGTTCAGTACTTTAGATCCCATACGTCATTTTCAAATAAATCAATTTCTATTTGCCAATACCCCTACATATTTATATGCTATATTTTTAAAAATATTTCAACTAAGTCATATATCGCTTTCTTATTGTTTTACTGGTGTTGGTTGATATATGAAAGATTCAATACAAGATTTGTTCTATTGGAACCACTACAGTTTATAAAGTTAATATAGTCAGAGCCTTACAACATACAAGACTAGAGAGTATAGAGTGCAGACACACTTTATTTATTTAGCTTACGATTCATTTATTCCAAATATGTTTGTTACTGAATTTCAAATGGACTTTTCAAATTATCTTAAATGAATAATGTAATACACCTTTTCTTTTGGTACTTAAAAGTTTTTTTTTTCATCGAAAGCTTTAACATAATCTAAAAGTATAATGTGTCTTTTTACTTTCTACATTTTCCATTAATTTTCTACGTAATAAATCTACTTTTGCTAGAGATATTTTCAACCCTAATTTATTCCCATTCTCTAACAATATTTATAATATACATTCAAGTCTCTCTATCATTACTTAAATTAAATATTTTAGGTTATATAGTACTCACGAAAGATATTCCCCTATAATTTTGACCGGTGTTCTTAGTTTATCCTAACCATTGATTGCTTCCATCCTTCATTTATTTACATCAAAACTAACGTCTTTAATTGAAAAAGTATCGATTAGAAACTTTATAGGAATATTTTATAAATTAATTTTTAATAACGTTTGGAGGTATTATGCATTATTCATGTTTTGAAATTTGTCCTAATTACACATAGCCTATTGAATAGTGTGTGAATACACACAATGGTCATATAGAAAGTAACGGACGCTCGACCATTACACATAAACAAGTAGTAACATATTTATTTTATTTAAGCTTTATGTTCAATTATTAGTTAGTTCTCAATGTAATCACAAAACACTACGATAATTAAGTCATTTTGTCCTAGCGTGGTACGATCATTTGAATTCCCCCATAAAAAGAACTTGCCGCCAATGCAGATAGCTAATTTTTCAGTGCTGTTTTCAGGTCCTCGCCCTCACGAGCTTTCTCACAGAAACCGTTAAAGGTACCTACCAAAAGAGGTGAAATGGGTGGGATAAGGTCGGGCCTCTACGGTGAGTGTTGAAGAAGTCTCGTTTGAACATCGAAGCAGGACAAGAGTACATTGTTTGGTATGAAGACGTGCTTTATCGTATGAAGGTAGATGTTTCTCTTGCCCCCGAATTTAATTAATTAATTTATTTTTAATGAGGTACTTAACGAAGCTACATCCTCTAATAGGTTATTTAGCTTCAATGGAATTTGTGATAGTGACATGAACTTGGTGAGATGAGGCCGAGAATTTACTATGGATTACCTGACATTCGGTTTGCATTTGAGGTAAAATCTAATCAAATAATCAGTTCAAGCAGGACTCGAAATCACGGGCGAGCACAGCTCTGGATCAGCAGGTAAATTTACATGCCAACTTAGCTACGCCTATAGCTTACAATTTTGTTAGAATCTCTCATCTCTCCGAGAAATGAAATAGCAAACACCTCTGCTATCAGCAAAACAATAGCTACAAACTACTGGTTGCTAATAGGCCTATCTATTTGAACTCTTTGGCTCGACGGAACCTATATGTTTTCGCTGAATCGGTTGTTGTTTTGCTTCCCCATATGTCTACGAAATCCACGTATAATCGCCAGTGACTATGCAATTGAAGAATTTATGGCCATCTATGTCGTAAAGCCGAATCAAGACTAATGACTTTAAGTAGACTCAAATCAATTGCCCGGACCAATCTACCCTAATCTTGAAGCAAAAATTATGTACTCTTTTTTACATTTATTTCGGAGAAATTGTAGCAACACATATTTCGTCACGAGGCAATTCTCATGTAAGCCTACATGAATATGGTGATTCCGAAAGTTAACGACGTAGCAAAAACGAGTGCTGTGAGATAGTTTAAAGACAATGGTACTTCGCGTATTTATCTCCTATGTTCACATATGAAGGGTTCAGAGCCATAGTGAGCTAAGCGCCATTTATTAAAAACGGAGAAAGCAAGGGTTAAAGTTAAATGAATACCATAGTTTAATGGATATTGATATATCATTTAGTTTTAATAGTATACTTTACATTACTTACTATATGTTTCCATTGAATTATGGTAATAACTTCATTTTAACCCTTGTTTTCTACGGTTTTAGTAAATGGCGCTTGGTCCACTATGGTTCTGAACCCTTCATATCTACTCTGGGAAAACTTATTGTGTTCGAGAATATTTCTACTTCTGAATATGCCACTAGCGACATGGGAACTCAGTTCTTTTTTCATTCTATCATACTTCTCCTTAATCACTTAATTAAAATCTTTGAATAATTATGAATCAATAACAAAACTATATTGGTACATAATTTATGAGGACAACGAAACTACAAAATACTGCAGATGAATAAGATTCGAAGTGATTGTAATGTACTGTAGTATAACAAAATATCTTACAAATAACAGTACACTTATGGCAATTCTGGGTCATTTCTAAACGACTAATGTTTTAAAGTAATGCAGTGCATATCTTAACTCTAAAATTTTTATGTGATGAAGTTTTCGTTTGGGAACATATTTATACAGTACTATGCATGCGACAAAATATTCTGTAAGCACAGGCTCAGTCTACTACGTACCGTATATTCCATTTTTAAAGGGATCATTAATTTTTTAATAAAAACTATCACATATTACATGCATATTCGATTAAGAAGTAGGCCTAATAATAAGAAAATTCATGCGATATTGAAGAGAAAAGGTTGTCTAGAGACGACACACATATAGAAAGACGTTATGCATATCACACACAACTTTCTCGAAATAGACTTTGCGACATTGTAATACTTTCTCTCCATACTTCATATCACAATAAGTATAATATTACACTGCCAAAAATAAACATAGGAAATGCATATGAATAACACTAACTTTCTTAGGCTTCTAATATTACAATACAGAAGACAAGAATTAATTTTCTATATTTCTCAGAATCAAAAAGCATTAAGAAGTTCCGAAACGTTGAATAAATAGGTCCACTATTCCGTTATATAATATTAAGGACGATCAGAATAATAATGTCCTTCTTTTAACAGAAACAACCAACTAATTCTACAGCTTTCATGATTCATCGCTCGCATACCACACACAATCTTCTTGATTCGATTTTGTAGCATTTTGCGAGACTTCGCTTTCGATTCTCAGAAAGTGTAATTAAATCTGGAATTATTTTAAGCCTTAAAGTCAATAAGTTAGTGAACCTTTAAAGTAGGCCCTAATGTTCAACTGATAATATCGGTAAAATTGCGAAAAACAATTCTGAAAAATGTTTTCCATAACTAACAGAAGGGATTAAGTTTTAACTATGACAATTTTTCGTGCCGATCTATGTTCCATGAAGATAGCCTTTAAAGAAAAAAAATGTGCAATATGGAGAAGATACGAAAATCTATAGCATTTTCAGATTTTCCCCAAGTTTGGCAATATTTATGTCTTAATCGTTATATACACCGGTACTTCTAAATAGTAATAGCCTAATAATAATAATAATAATAATAATAATAAATATGATAAGCATTATCAACAACATTTGCGTAGTAGGCTGATTATGTGAAAGTTAACAACTTAAGCAATCTCCAACTCAAACATTACGTATTTGTATATCAATTTTCAAATAATATCAACGGGATTACATAGTGAAATATATTCTATCATTCTGTGAGTTGTATTGATAGTTATTGTAACTCATGCCAATGAACGGTGTTCTGTGAAGTCCGTGTCATGGATTTATACCTTCATTCTGTTTCTAAAACTGTCTGATATTTTATCAATCATCTTTTATCTTGAATGTTTGGGTCATTTATTCAGTTCCATTTCTACTGCGTCCTAACATAATGCATAATATGTGTTGAAAATCTCTCGTCATATGATTAACATGGCATAAAACTACAGCTTAAGACAACACAGATTACATATACATATCCAGTTCCAGTAGAAGCATGAAAAACGTTATTTTTCTGTTTGAAATAGTAACCAAACTTCTGAATTTTGAGCTAGTAACGCTACTACCTCTTGAATTTTACTGGAAGATAGTCGGTTAATTATGAAATAATTTCACATACATTATTATGAAGCAAAGTTGTTAAACTGTACTATGACTTTTAATTATAGTTGTACTTAACCTGAATCTTCACTTTATAAATTCGTTTTTTAACTTTTCTGTCTTTTCTCTTCGAAAAACGAACATTAAATTTCCAAATAAAAAATAACCGCAGTAACATGTTTCGTTTACAATATGGATCATTTTAGTATTCTGCAACAATTCCTAAAAAGAATTATTAACAAGCTTACACGTAATCATATTATTTTCTTTATTATTAGTGGTCTATATTATTTGTAAATATGCTTTTAGTCTGTCACGTCTATAAGTTGGTCTGCACGTTAGTAAAACAATTTCAGTTATTTCGTTATTTTGTAAATACAATGACAAGTTAGAAAGTAAGCTAGATGGTTAAGTCGTAAGATACTTAAACAGTTAATCAGTTTTTTCCGTTACTTTAAAATTATGTGCCTTAGAGACAATTTAACATATAAAATATTTAACTAAGCAAACAATGCAATGAACAAAATTTTCTCCGAGAATAATTACATAGAAACATTAAAAATTTTCTACATACAATATCCTGTTCCAATTATGATGCAATGACGTGAGTCTGGGTAGACTCAACGCATGGAAAACAAAATCAATTGCAACTACTATTGATTTTGTCTGTGATATTTTTACCGTTCGTTTGCTGAAATAGCTGTATGTTGACTGTATATATACTTCCGCCTGGCAACATATACAAATCTCCGCACACTGGTATTGACCTGGTTGCAGCGTGGTAGGGGGTACAGAATGTAGCGGTTGTAGCTTTCCAGGGACTGCAAGTGGAGCAGAAATAGGCGTGGCATGAATTTCGCATCCTGAAACCACGCCCCCTAGTCCTCAGTGGGCACCACCCGGTCTGCCAAACTTTGTTGGGTTAAACTCTCCAACAGGACTGGCGGAGTGCAGGGTTAATTATTTCACTACACTGTAAAAAGCAGCTAAGTCGCCTTCTTAATTAAATAACGACTTCCACTGAATATTTGATTCACTTTAAGATCGCAGTATCTTAAATAAATTACGTTAGAAGTGTAACGGAAGTTTAGTTGACAGTGCGTCATGCGACATTATATAATTATGTTACTGTGATTCAAAAATATAATTTAGAAGAATATTTTTTTCGTAGAAGGAGAAGTGAACAGAAGAACGAAACATTCCAGAGATATTTTTATTGTAGGTTTTATACCATAAAAGAGTAAACTTAATGAAAACGTAGTTGAAGATCTTTAGAGATGTCTTTATAAACTATAAGAATTATTCAATAATAATTTTCAAATTGACGCACATGCAACGGTTTTCTTTCATATATGTTCAATGCGTCAATGGAATTCTTTGTCACAAAGTATTAGGGGCAAACACCTTTAAGAACAGCTTAAAAGATAACCTTATTAGCATTTCACTCCAATCATACTGATTTAAAATATTACTGACTACAATGTTGCTTTTTTCTTTAGACATCATCCTGATTGTGTTGCATTTTCAAAATTGCCTCATAATAATCTCTTTCTATTATCTAATATCATTTGAAATATATTAACATTCTATGTATTTTAGTTTAATTCTGCTACACAGTTTATTTCAGTGTTTAATTAATAGTTCATAGTATTTTGTTGTTTAATTCGTAAATAACTCTTGTATACATGTAACTCTCATCTAAATCAAATTGTTGAATTCTTTGTAAGTTCATGCATATGTATATACACTTTTTGCTGGTTGAGTGGAAGAGAAGGCCTTACGGCCTTAACTCTGCCAGCTAAAATAAATCATTATTATTATTATTATTATTATTATTATTATTATTATTATTATTATTATTATTATTATTATTATTATTATTATAAATCATTATTATTATTTAGAACTTCTAAAATTCATTTATAACACTCGTGTGCACAATTTTGCGATTGGAAATCCATAAAATCAACAACTGCACCATGAAACCTTGTTAAAGTGGTAAGAAAATTCTTTTCGTCGGTGATTCACTCAGCCGTGAGTTATTAAGTATCCGTGGTCACCATACAACTAGATTTCCGATCTTAAATGAAAGCGTTCTGTTAAAATTACAAAATTTGATTTGAGAATTAAATAGCAATAAAGTGTGTGTGGAAATAACACACACCTTCTCAGTACACGAACACAGTTATTCTAATAACCAGTCACTATTTCACTACCACTTCAGAAAAAGAAATGCTACATACCAAATTCAATTACAGCATATCAGATTATAATTTATTACAGTAGACCGTCTCGAGTAGACACAGTGAAAACGTAAACAAAGTACGAGTAACGTGTGGGGAGAGGACGAGCCGTACACAAAGAATGCACTATGTTTTAGTAACAATATTTATGATGGAGCATTAATTGAAATTATATTTTCCAAAAACACACAAAACAAAAGAACACAAATTGCATAACCTTATCATATACACAATTTAACAAACAACCAATAAAATTGTAACGTTGAAATAATTCAATATAACAAATCAAATTTTGCTAATTATGATGATGTTGCTTTCAAGCAGCACCTTTGTGTTTATGAATTTCAATTTCTGTATGACTAACATAATATCACCGTCTTCTGTGGCCGAATTAACAAAATTACAGTATACTGATCTGAAGTAACAACACTATTTCCTAAACATGGTTATCCCTTCTCAAAGTTAAATTTATTCAGATACAGTTCAGACCAGTATAGGCCTACTATAGTTTTGTTAATTCGGCCACAGAAGACGATGATATTATGTTTGTCCTACAGAAATTGAAATTCATGACCGTAACAACATGTAAGTAGCAAAATTTGATTTGTTGTATTGAACTATTTCAACGTTACAATTGAAGGGCTCAGAGCCAAAGGCGACCAACCCACAATTTTTTATTGTTCATTATTAAGCCTTTTTTCAAAATTATACATTGTTGTTATAGATTTATGATATTTTTTATATTTATTCAATGTAGACGAATTAAAATAAATTGTGAAACCAATAATTTTTGTCAGGATCCTCTTAATATCAACTCTTATTTACTCATTTTGTAATTTTGGGTCAGTCGCCTTTGGCTTTGAGCCCTTTAATTGCTTGTTTGTTAAAATGTGTATATTATGATAACGTTATGCAATTTCTGTCCTTTTGTCTGTGTGTTTTTGGAAAATATAATTTCAATTAATGCTCCGCCATAAATGTTGTAACTAAAACCTTGTGCATCCCTCGTGCTTATCGTACGGTTCGTCCTCCCCCACAGTTATCTGCATTTGTTTACGTTTTCACTGTGCCTAAACGAGACACTCTACTGCATTATGATAATATTATTGTAAAGTAACAACATGTTGGCATTTTATTAATGTCAGAATAGTTTTGCATTCAGTAAATTAAAATAAATACTAGAACATTCGATAAGTAATGGTAAAAATGCTGTAAATCAATGTTCCTAGCGGTGACCATTGAAATCTTGTACTACGTAACAGAGCAGTGATTATTTCATAAATCTGCAATATTGAAAGTCTCAAAGTAGCCGTATATTGTAAATACAGTAGCTATTTCTGATTCGTAATAAACTATACACCCTAAAGTTACGAACAAAAGTGCTTCATAAAAATCCAAGTTGCAAGAGAAAAACATGCAACTCAGTGCTTTAGGGCATTACAAATAGCCTGTGGGAGAGAAGTCCTACCAAACTGAACTATTGCAAGTTGAGTGGAAGCTAGGCATTAACTTCAATCAAGAGTTGATATCCGAAGAGCTTTAGATTTATCAGTGATAGAGATATCCAGAAATGGAGTCCAGCGTCTTCCGAGAATTTGACAACGTATTGTTGACATGGCAGGAGACTATTTGAAGTATGTAATGTCAAATGTAACCTAAATCAATTTTATATGAAACAGTAATTATGTTGCCATTACTCTTCGAATGCCCTAGTAACTCATTCAGTATATAAGCAATACTCATCTCTGCGTGGAAACTTCTGTGTAAAATAAAAGATAAATCTTGCACGCGATAACCCTCAGACAGCCAAAGGCTACCAGTCGATTGCTGGCCTAATCAGGAAGAATCATTAGTAAATGGACGTATAATTCCCGCATTAGATTAATGAATTGTGAAATGGACTCAAAATGTCCATTTTTCCATCAGTACATATTAGTTGAAAATAAATATATATTTTTCTACACACCTAAATATCTAGGTATAAATTAATTCTAACAGATTTCGAAAAGATAAAACTTACTGATACTCCGTCCCATAATAGCATGCAGTGTTACAAAAATCGCCCTTATTTTGCTTCCAAAAACGATTTTATTTTGTTGTGTTCAAAGTGAACGTATTAGACATGTAAACGTTATATATTAATATATTTAAAATTTTTGTAACATTAATATGTGAATGTAATGGTATAATGATAAATAAATAATTATTCGCCTACATGTAGATTCGTACTACAAATAGCTAATAATTTTCTTGTGTACTTACGCTGGTAGACTCCTAATACAATAATTCATCCAGGTCTCTGTAAGTGCTAATTTTGTGGTCGAATCAGTTTTCTATTGTAACTGTAATTTTTTCAGTAAACTGAATGTTACAGACTTAGTCTATACTGGTTCTATTCTTAAGCAAAGAAAAGGAAAAAAAAAAAAAAAAACAAAAAGTACCTAGCCTTGGTTTTGCATGGAGATTTTGGTTGGGGGTTCGAACCCGTTTAGGACACCGATATTCGTCCATTGTTAAAATGTTGTTTACGTGAAGACCTAGCATCGTGCTGACCACTTATCACGGGAGTCCTCTTTTGCATCTGTATAGTGTTATCTTATGTACTATTTTATCTGTTGTGTATGTGATGTTTGTGTGTTTTGTATGTAATATTTGTGTGTTATGTATATGTGTTATAATATATGTATTGTTTGTGTTTTGTGTAGCCTATGTGTTTGTGTGTCTGTGTGCATTTTTTGTTTGCGTGTTTTTGTGTGTATTTTTCTGTTCGTGTGCTTTTACTGTGTGCGTTTTGTTTGTGTTTTTGTGTGTATTTTTCTCTTCTGTGCTTTTACTGTGTGCGTTTTGTTTGTTTTTTGTGTGTATTTTTCTGTTCTATGCATTTTGTGTGCGTTTTTTGTTTACATGGTTTTGTGAATATTTTCCTGTTGTGTATATGTTTTTTGTGTGTCTGTGAGCATTGCATGTATGCATCTTTTGTTTGTATGTCTTTTGTGTGTATTTTCCTGATGTGTGTGTTTTTTTTTCGTTGTAGATAATCTATAGCATCTATTAGATGCTTTATGGTTGTGCTAACAGATGGAGTTACTTGTCAACAATGTGATGCTGAAACATGTGTTCCGGTAACTGCCCAGCGACAGTCCTGATGTATTTTTATATTTGTGATGATTGGTTAATTAATATTAACCCGGCACGCTCACAATCACACTCACATTCATACAAATTTCCAGACTCTAGACACCCAGGGCATCGTGTGTGTTTTGTCTTGTGTCTTGTATGTTGTGTTTTGTATTGGTGTTAAAAATGTTATATTCTTTGTTGTGTCGTATCGTGGTGTGCATAATAAAGGGCAATAACTGACAAATGAAAGAAGAACAAAAAATTATATGCTCCGATTACATAAATAAATAATTTATATTGCTTTCTAAAATTGTAATTTATATTAATTATGAAAATAAATGACATAGAAATATACTCAGACAAATAGACAATAGAACAAACAGACAGCAAGTCATAAATCACATTTACATATCAATGCTCCTAAAAAGCTTGTTTCCGTGAAAATATAATATTATATTTTGTAGTAATACGAAATCCATCTCAAGCTTCACTAATCAACTACGTTACTAGTGAGCGATGTATGCCATGGAGGGGGGAAGGAACTGGTCGCTCTGCCTCATTATATTCTGGCTTAGTTGCCTCATGAGTGATGCCTTATTGGTGTCACTTATGAAATTCCAACCTATCTTCGGATACTGACCAAACATACATGAAATAATCTTCTTTCATTTGATAAGCAAGTAAAAAAAAATGCACTATTAAACATTTGAGTTCAATAGTTATATTTTAATTTGTTACAGTTCACAGAACAACTAATTATATGCATGTGATTTGACAAGAAACTCGTCCACACCTGTGGAGTAACAGCGCGTCTAGCCGTGAAACCAGGTGGCCCGGGTTCGATTCCAGGTCAGAGCAAGTTACCTGGTTGAGGTTTTTGTTCGGGCTTTTCCATCAACAATATGAGCAAATGCTCGGTAACTTTTTGATGTTGGACCCCGGACTCATTTCATATCACCTTCATCTCATTCAGACGCTAAATAAACTAAGCTGTTGATAAAGTGTCGTAAAACAACCAACTAAAAAAAATAAAAAATAAAACAAGAAACTCACTTCGATACCTTGTCACGGAACAATCTCTCTTGAAAATATTCTCATTTGTTTTGTTTTTCCATTTTTTGTAGAACCTGGTGCCGAAATAATAGTCTCATGATCTTTCGCCTATGTGTAGTGAATAGTGTAGCCATGACTTTTCTTAAGACTTTCCTCACTTCCGTAAAACCAGAAGAAAGGAGGTAGGCCTACTTAAGTACAAAAATTGTAGATCAACTTAATTACGTTGAAAATTCAATGTTTATTGTAACGTCCCCAGTATATCAGCACATTGTTATAGTAGATCGTACGGCATTTTTTTCATGTGTGGTGGAATAACACTGGTACGTACAAGTGCATTTTTACTTAAGAGTGCACTAATGTAGGTCGCTCTAACAAATTTATAGACAAGATGCATAATAAATGGATGGTTCAAGTCCTCATGTATCTGAGCATTACTAACAGAGTACTCACCACTATATATACGATAATAAGAGCCACCTTATTTTGTAGAATTTTAAGTTTCCTCATATTGGTTTTAGCTGCAAAATCACCAGGTTGGGATTGCATGTATTGCATTGTATAGTATTGTATTTATTTGCATTCCATTGTATTCATACATCGCTTCACAGCTAGAATATGGAACATGCCAAAGTGATCTTAATAGTACTAC
Organism: Periplaneta americana; assembly: GCF_040183065.1. Lineage (NCBI taxonomy): Eukaryota > Metazoa > Arthropoda > Insecta > Blattodea > Blattidae > Periplaneta > Periplaneta americana. Next base: position 94,015,253 of record NC_091123.1, read on the forward strand.
AAAGTCTTAGTTATAGTCACAGTCTAATTGAAATATATTCAGAAGAGTTTTACAAAATACTAATATAGGGGAGAGTCGGGTAGTATCGGACATCGGGTAATATCGGACAGTGAGTTTCTTTCATCTACTACACGATGATAGTACCTGATTGACATGGTTACGTTTCTCTGATGTCGCATAGAGAAACGTAACCATGTCATTCAGGTACTACCATATGGTGGTAGATGAAAGAAACGCACTGTCCGATACTACCCGATGTCCGATACTACCCGACTCTCCCCTAACATAAGGTGTTACTATCGGTACTTAATACAAGACAAAAGTATTCATGCAGTGTTCATTTTGATAGCAAGATAGACTTTCCGATGGAGTATGAAAGTCATTTTTGACGAGTATTTATGCTACGAACTGTTGCAGATGTCGTCGTATAATTATTTTGTACAGAGTAAGGTTTTGCTGAAGACTAAGGAAAGGTGATTTTAATAACTTATGTAGTTGAACCATAGCTGCAGTTGCTTTGTTAGTGACATAGCCTACTTAATGTGTTATATCCATGTTACCTACCGATCAATAATGATGCCTAAGTACAATATTTCACAGTACCTGAATGTGGAATACAACACACCTCATCATACTTGTAGTTCTAGTTTCGCTGTTCGTCGCTATAGAGTAGCACAGAGCAATTTTCACTTCAGCTCAGACATTCAGAGTCGTAAAGGCTTAAAGGAGAAATTCTGAAAAAAACTTTCTGTAGTTGAATTAGAAACAGAAGATTATGTTTTTAAATTAAATAGTCTGCCAGAAGATATAAATGACAACTTTAGAGATCTCAGGACCCTAAACTTTCATTTGTTTTTTTTTGTTTTGTTTGTTATTTTTTATAAATTCTTTTCTTGTTGATGTAACGAAAAATAATTTCTTCGTTTCAAGGAGAACTGTGGTTGATTCGACAGCTGCAGAGTTGGAGTTACTGCAGATTTATGAGGAGGAAGGACGAGAAAATTTGAAACTGACTGGCTGTTCATATGAACTATTAAAAATTAAAATAATGTGCTAAGAGACATCGTGTGAATCACTATATTCAACAGTTAGATTAATTAAATCTAGGCATCCAATTGTTTTAAGTTACGAACATAAGTGAACATGTTCGAATTGCTTAAACTGAACTCCGACTATATTTCAAGTAGCTGACAGTTAAAATAAACATCCGAATAAGTGTAATGTCATTTGTCTTGTCTTTAATGCTCAGTTTTATAATTAACCTTAATGAATTAATATTGGTCTGTAATCTACAGTTTCTTAATTAAAAATACTATTACCACAGTCTAGTATATACATTCACGAGGCTTGAGTTTATGAGGGTACTAGCAACAATAGACTGTGCCGGTACTATTTCGCATTGTCTCTAATGAGGCGATAGTAGCGATCCTAGTGGTTAGTAACTATGTATGGATGCATATTTACTACGTATTGAGCTTTGTTACTGTATATACTAGACTGTGTTATTACTATGAGTTTCATTTTTATTTTAACACTCCCAAAAATAACTGTGACTTTCCTCAAAGTTCGTCTCCTAGATTGTAGCTCTCAAAAGTTAGATAGTTGGCCTGTTCTATAATATCATCTGACATTTTACGGTAAACGCGGTAGGGCAGATTATATGTGCATTCTGTTATATTTTATAAACACTTCTCATCGTACTTTGGTACCTTAATCATATAAGGTGTTTAATCTATGACAAATACGTAGGAATATAATATTTTCGTATTGGATATTGCAAGCCTAAAGTATTTTTATTGATTTGTCTAAAACCTCAATAGTTTTTAATTCATTTACATTTTCCAGAGATTATTCGTCTGTCAGGAGATAATATTTGTTATATTTCTCAACATCCATAAGACCTACGAACACATCGACCATTGATGTTCTATACAATCAGTTGAATTATTCATTGAAATCCATCATTTTTTAATTTCCAGATCCAACTTAAGTGTATAATTTATTGCTTTATTACAACAATGAGTAATGTAAAGTTTTCATAATGTAGATTCATCCGACATTGATTTTTACTACATTCTGTAAGAAGTCTGGAAATCTGTCACTCTGCAATTTTCTGAGAGGTAAATTTGTACCAAAGAAAACATAACACATTTCTCTGTAGGAAGTTACAGTAGCTTCGTCATTTGCTGTTGTTCTAATTCTCTTTTCACCTTTTTAAGATTAATTTCATGTTTCTTTCTGTGTACATTGAATATTAAAAGGTTTTATCTGGGATTTCAGTATTGCACAGCGTACAGTATTAGTTTCTTATAAGTCAGGAGGCGAGATCTGACATGTGGGCTGTGCGATAGGGGAAAGAATCAGCTACCACAAAGGTAATTTGTTTCATGATGGTTAATATTATACGAATCTACCCACACGTAAGTTCATCTCAGACTAAAACCTATCTTCCCCCTCTGTACCCATTGGTGATATAGACTAACCATGGCTCATGATAAGGTCACAGAACAGGTCTTGCCTTCTCTATTGTATCATATGTCACAATAAATACCCTTTCACCAAATGCCTACAAATACGTAGTTTTTATTTCAGGTGGATATGGTTTTACCTTAGCCACTTTAACGATATTCTTAGCTACAATCTTGCACTTTATCATGTGCGTATTGTTCTCATTACTCGACTGACTCCTCTACGCAGGGCGCTATGATACTTATAGAAATATGATTGCTTGCAAAAGGTACTGTACATTATATAACATACATATGCGGAAACAAATATTTATGAGCAGAACTTTCAGTAACTAAAACTTCACATTTGAGTCTATCATGCATATTTATTCCACATACAGAGTAGGCAAACTGAAGTTCTTCTGCACTGTGACCAATCTACATACTGTGCATACAATACCACAAGAAGAGGTTAATTAAGTGAAATATATCCAGAAACTACCAAAGAAATAGCTCAGGAAGGTCTCTATTGGCCCCGAAAGCTAACTTGGTGGCTGTTAGAGAGACACGAGAGGAAGAAAAGTTGGTCCTAGCAGCAGAGTTTGCAACCAAGGTACGAGCCGATTAAGACATTTGCTTTGTGTGGCCGTGAACTTACTTGTGCCTAGTAATGTCTCAGGTGCAGACATTAGCAATTTGTAGTAGCAATAGCAGAATCACTAAGGCTATTTTTATTGGGTTATTTTACGACGCTGTATCAACATCTAGGTTATTTAGCGTCTGAATTAAATGAAGGTGATATTATTATTATTATTATTATTATTATTATTATTATTATTATTATTATTATTATTATTATTATTATTATGCCGGTGAAATCAGTCCGGGGTCCAGCACCGAAAGTTACCCAGCATTTGCTCGTATTGGTTTGAGGGAAAACCCCGGAAAAAACCTCAACCAGATAACTTGCCCCGGCCGGGATTCGAACCCGGGCCACCTGGTTTCGCTGGCAGACGCGCTGACCGTTACTCCACAGGTGTGGACACTAAGGCTATTAACAGGAAGGAGAGGGCAGTTACGAAATCTGTGATTGTCTGTTTTGAGAAGAGGCGAAAAACAAATATAAAATATATTAATAAGGAGATTGATAGGTTCAAAATTCCTCAGTCGTGAAGGTTATGAGAGTTTTGGCTAGTTTAATTTGTGTATGACGAACTAATTAAAATATTCAATTCCGTAATCTTCAGTAGCTCTTATAGGAATTGCAATTGTAAGTTACATAACGTTGTAGCTTATGAATTTCAGTTTTATTAGCTCGCTAAAGATTCAGCTTGGAAAATTTTGGTAGTTTTTACTTTAGCTGGTCTACACCTGTGGAGTAACGATCAGCGCTTCTGGCCGCGAAACCAGGTGGCAAGGGGTTTGAATCCCGGTCGGGGCAAGTTACCTGGTTGAGGTTTTTCCGGGGTTTTCCCTCAACCCAATACAAGCAAATGCTGGGTAACTTTCGGTGCTGGTCCCCGGACTCATTTCACCGGCATTATCACCTTCATTTTATTCAGACGCTAAATAACCTAGATGTTGATACAGCGTCGTAAAATAACCCAATACTTTAGCTGACTGCGTGTTTTCTCGATGAAGTTTATCCAGAACTCCTTGAGTTGACTCGCCATGGGCAATACGCTATAAGTTATTAATATTGAGCGTAAAAAAGTAATTTTCATTTTATCTAGTTAATATTTACGACTGTAAGGTATATAATCGTTGGTAGATTTCAGTGTGCGGTATAGTTGACACAGGGCACCGTATTTGGCACATATTAGCGGTAGTGTCTGATCGTGTTACACTGTGGTTTACCTTCCTCCGGCGTATATTTTCATAAATATTGCGTATTTTAGATTAGGTTAGGTTAGATGAGAGGATAGTTGAGTGACGTTGAGGTCGAGGAATATGACAAGGTTAGAGTGGATTAGATAAGGGGATAGCCGAGTGATGTTGAGGCGGAGGAATGTGACAAGGTTAGAGTGGGTTACATGAGGGGATATTTGAGTGATGTTGAGGACGAGAAATATGACAAGGTTAGAGTGGATTAGATGAGGGGATAGCCGAGTGATGTTGAGGCGGAGGAATGTGACAAGGTTAGAGTGGATTAGATGAGGGGATATCTGAGTGATGTTGAGGCGGAGGAATGTGACAAGGTTAGAGTGGATTAGATGAGAGGATAGCTGAGTGATATTGAGGCAGAGGAATGTGACAAGGTTAGAGTGGGTTAGATGAGGGGATATCTGAGTGATGTTGAGGACGAGGAATATGGCAAGGTTAGAGTGGATTAGATGAGGGGATAGCTGAGTGATGTTGAGGTCGACGAATGTGATAAGGTTAGAGTGCATTAGATGAGGGGATATCTGAGTGATATTGAGGACGAGGAATATGACAAGGTTAGAGTGGGTTAGATGAGGGGATAGTTGTGTTATGTTGAGGACGAGGAATGTGACAAGGTTAGAGTGGGTTAGATGAGGGGATAGCTGAGTGACGTTGTGGCCAAGAACTGTGACAAGATTAGAGTGGGTTAGATGGGGGGATAGCTGAATAACTTAAGACCGAGAGATATGACAATGTTAGAGTCGTGTAAATGAGAAGATAACTGAATGATAGAAGACCGAGGACTGTGAAAAAGTTTTAGAGTGCATTAGTTGAAGGGATAGCTAAGTTACAGAAAAACGAGGCTCTGATAAATTTACTGTTATTTATTATTGCTTTCCGCTCAATTTCAGTAGCTGGTAAGTATTTCAATGGTGAAATCGGTGAGTTGTACATAAATTTCGTCGAGAAAATGCATCGTCAGTTAAAGTAAATTTACCTTGTTGAATTATTGTGTTATTAATTACACTGCATTATGGGTGGTTCTCTGCATTTAGGTAAAAACAATGTTCCTAGTCTCTAAGTCAAAAGTTTTTTGTGGTTTTAAATTTTCTTGTCTTTTGGAATTAAGTGTTAAAGGAGTTTAGCTTATATATAATCCTTAAAATGACAATAATGTGTGAAGTCTATGCTTGTTTTTAAACTTGTCTCTCATCACTCCTTCATGCTGTCCCCAGATTCATCTTGTCCACTTAATGATTTTTTCTTGGGAAAATTATTTTGAATATTTATTTTCTACAGTTATAACGGGATGAATTATTGATTTTGTGAGGGAAAATTTATATTTAAATCACTTCTCACATGTTTGAATTATTATGAGGAAATATTATATGCATGTCCTCTACTTTATGATCACTTCTTCATAGTTTCAAGAAATTCATAATATTGGCAACAGATGGAAACAAACAGTTGAACTTGTTAATCAAGCGAGCACATTTTAAGAACATAAAGAAGTGTTTGTTTTTCAACGTATTAATGCTGGAAATTAGAAACTGGATATATTGCATCCAATGATTCTTTGGTAGTCACTCCCTCACTATTGAGATACTAATACAAGTAACTGCAGAAAATAGTGTGAAGGTTGAGACTGTAGAACCAAACTTTAAAAATCTCAATTTGGAAGAAATAATGTATGCTGTTTTACTACAATTCGTCACTCCCTCACTATTACTCCCTTATACTGCTTCACTAGTGAGGGAGTGATTCCATTTGTATGAGAGGAATGAGCTGATGATAAATACTCACTGACACTTAAATTAACAAAACTCCGAAACTTTTTTTGTAGTTGAAGGTTTTTTCAATGGTCATACATACACTATTTCTTACAATCGTAAACCTTTATAAGTCACTCCATCAATCAACAGATAAATTTATGTGCTATGTTGGAAATATAGTTCATCAATTAAATGTCATCTCAAAATTAAAATCTACACTACAGCCAAATGAAGTTGTCACACATGCGAAAATTTGAATTGTAAGTATACTGAAGAAATCTAGCCCTTCGAGTTTGATGGCTCAAGTCGACAACACATCATACTGGTGTAATGTACTTACAGCTGTCAGCTTAAGATGTGACATTCTTTCCTTTCTGCACGATGTCGACAGTCATCGCCATGATGCTTTTGCCTTAATGACTCACCACCTATTTTACAGTGAGCTACCGAATTGGAAAAGGGTCAAATTCTGAGTACGTTCCATATGTTTACTGATAGCCCAGCCACCCTGTACCGAAGAATCCAACCATCTTGAAGAATTAATACCAACTTTTGAATTCTTCTCTTGGAATTACACTGAGGCAGGAAACGGTAAAGGAGCCTTTGATTATGTAGGAGTACATTAAAAAGATATGCTGACAGGGCTGTAGCAGAAGGAAAAGCTGGTCCCAGCTCTGATGTGTCGTTTCGAGGTTTTAAAGATAGGTGCACATTTTAACGGTGACGAATGAAGACATTAAGGACTGTGAAAACAAGCGTTCTATGTTTCGTTCAGTCCCTTTCATGGGGACAATGAAGGTTCACCAGGTTATATACATATACAAAGAAAGTTCTTGGTATTTTCTTTAATACTCTGAGCTGTTTTGAGTGTCACTTTGACAAGCAACCATGCAGCCATTTTTATCTGGGGAGTGGCTATAAACGACTATCCAAATGAATAGGCAATAACATAAAAAATGTGCATAGTTCTATACTGAAAATGAAGAAATTATTTTTAATTGTCATTGTCCTAATAAATTTTTTTTTTACTGTGAAATATTATATATTTTCTTTGAACTAATAAAATGTTAAATAGTAATAATAGTAAACTGCCCCTCATTGAGGGTAGCCCTTACGGACTCAGCATATCCTCAAAAAATTATTATACATATGTAAACATAGATATTAAATTTTAAAGAAGGGAAACAAAGAAAAGGGCGTGAAAAATTACAATTGCTATTAATGTGGCACCATGTGATTAATTAGGATTTCGCAGGTTTTTTTTAACACAATTATCACAATGTCATCCCTCAGAGATGTTGGCAGAAATGTGAAATATATTTTATTTGTTCTAATAGAAAGATTTGCAATGTTAAACATGTATAATGTAACTCTAAAACCAACATTCTGTGGAAAAATCACTTCTTCACCACTAGAGTCATTCCCCCATTCTCAAAATACAAGTAAATAAAAATAAATACTTCGACAAAACAGAAACGTGATTTATCATGATCGATGCTTTTATCTTAATACTGAGTCAAGGGTAACTCAGAAAAAATAATAAGGCAATTCAAATTAATTTTAGAATATACATATTTTGTCCTCAAAGTGGCCTATTTGGAGAGAATAGCTTATATATTTAGAACTTTAGCTGTTGAAGTTTGTGATGTGAACTGACGAAGGGATAATGGTATCTATTCAATTATACACTTTTATGTTTGTTTTAGGTTAGGATATATTATAGCATGTGTTTTGTTTGTGCCATTTTCATTTTAATCTGTGTGTTCTTTTAGAGAGTGGTTGGATCTAATCATAGGTGAGGGGGGTGAAACCTACAAAGTAGGACTTATTTTAGGTACAAAGCACGTACGGTCAGAAGACCCGTGCATTGGATTTAAGAGAAAATTATGATAATATATTACGTCCTTATGTATAATATTGCTCAATAAATCCATCCATGCATCCATCCATCCATCCATCCATCAATCCATCCATCCATCCATCCATCCATCCATCCATCCATCCATCTTTAGAAGAATAATTATTATTTGTTTCTTGAGAAAACATAAAGATACATTTTTCATATCCTTTCCCAGCATTTCATGTACAAATATCAAATTATACACTTATTACACAAAACACACAATGTAGCAAAGTCAAATGACAGAGCTTCTAATGGAAGCCACTACGTCATAATCCGTCAAATCAAACAGCCAACCGTTGAAAGACGAAAAGACAAGCAGACAGACAGACAGAATGGTGGAATTTACACTGATGGAAGTGCAAACACTCTTAAAATAAATATCTAAATGTAACTACCAGTACAACTACAACTAGGCACCTGAGTGGGATTTGTGATGTGCTCCTTCTTGTAAGCGTTGCTAAGGAAAATTTTACATCTGACGAGTCATCTTCATCTGGTACCTCTTAGGGTCCTTGTTGTCCTGTGCATATTTATATAAAATGATATGGAGAGAAAGGAAAATTGGAACGGACAGTACTGGTGTAATTACATTTGTTAAGTTGAGATGAACGATAAAATACTGGCATTACAATGATCAATGCAGTCAATACCGGGTATCGAACTGTATTTCATGAAATATTAAGCCCGACACGAACGCGAAAAACCTGAAGGACTATTTAAAAAGTTACAATCCCCAACTTCTCCCACACGTTAATTATGATATACTGCATATATTTATCAGAAAGCTAAAAAGATAATGTGAATACGGTGAAATTCTCCCTGCAGATGGAATAATTTGGTACTGATAATGACGTGTAAATATTTATTTCATATAATGTTAATGACGATCCGATTGAACTCAATAATTCGGTCCAGAGCAATAAAATAGACATTAGGGGCCGCTTTTCATTACACTGTTTCGAATGGTCGTTAATGACACACAAAATGAAATTGGTATGCTATAGAAAAGCTAAATTACTGTTATGGAAAACAATCAGTGTAGTTACATTCTTTCAAGCAGCTCAATACAGTGATAACGCATGGACTTCGAGAATAATCACGTTTGTTCTTATTTTCTTTCCTCTTTGCAAGCTATCCTAAGTTTATAATCAGGTTTCGTATTCCAGCTACCTAAAGACTGAAGTTAAAGATACATTGGGTATATAGTACGCCTAACACAGGTAATGCAACGGATAAGGATATAAACAAACAGGCGTCCCTGTGTGTTAGTGGAGTACAGTCAACTGCCGACATTCTGAAGCTATACTAGTAAACACATGCTTGAGCCGTGACTTTCATTTTCGTCGTGATCTTTGCAGTGAATAGCAACGTGCGTTCGTAAGTTACCGAACTTGAACATTTGCAGATGTCACTTGAAATAATTTTACATTGCAAAACATTCTTTCAATAACACATGGTGTTACTGGTGCATGATGTAGTGCAAGATATCCCTATTGTCTGATATCTTTTCGTATTTCATTAGGATATTGCATGTCGCTCATCACTAAACCACACTAATTTTCATACATTTTTCTAGAAATTCTCTAAAATGTAGATTATTTAATTTATTAATTGAGATGTTGGTACTGAACACCATGGTGGGCTACACAAATCCATATCTTTATAATTTTCAGATTTTGATCGTACTAGTTCTTTTGGATTACGTTCAACACACTTTCTGTGTCTTTTGGTACTGCAGTGCCTTTCAGTTAACTGTTTTTGTCATTTTTACGTTTATTTTACACAATTTTTATATAATGTTGTTTATATTGGCAGTGACAATATTAATTCAAATATCCTCAACTATGCTCAGCAATATTACACGCTTGAGCGTCTTACCTAAGTTATTTTACGTCTGCAATGAACCTTCAATCAGCCACAAAGTTGTAGTTATTTAAATAATACGGCTAGTAAGAGCAGTGACCGATAAGACTACTATGACTGAGTCGCGGTTTGAATTCCTAGAGGGCAGAGGATACCTAACTATTTTGTATATGAACGTACCTGTACCTGCGCTGTGACGTCACTTATTCTTCGACTCAGGCAATTTATTTCCAGTTTATACTGGGTGTTCATTTCAAAGTGTGTCATGACGTCACTGTTGATGAGTCAGCGATTTGAAGCGAGTTTCAGCTTTTGTATCAGAGAAGTTGCCTATTAATCAAGGCGTCCAATCTGAACTTGAGAACATGTACGGTATAACTTGAACGTCGTAGCAACAGATGGCGGTTTGTACGGTCTGTGTGCTACCATAACTGTGTTTTGCGCGGCCAAGTCGTACGCAGGGTATTTGTTATCATCAGTTGCGTATGGCAACATTCCACAATACAAATCAAATGCTCCGTGTCAATGTTGACCGTCGAAGTTAATGCCAACAAATACGTAAGTAATCGTCTTAACCCTCTCCCCATATCCCGACAGTAAGAAAAAACTCACCTCAGTACATGTTTCGAAATATTTCACATTCCTGCCACTACCGGCGTTACCGTACGTATCGGTAAGTACTCTTCTGAATGAATGCCGTACTTGCTAGGCAACTTCTCTGGCACATAAGTAATACACCTCTGCGGAAGTGTAGGAAGATCGAATTCTCTAGGCTCATCGGCTAGCCGCATGACGGCATACAGCGAGCCATGACACATTTTGAACTGAACACCCAGTAGGTAGTTGGAATACGGAGCCTATTTATAATCAAGCTCTAGCATATTTAAGGCTGAGTCTGTCGATTGTTTAAAATAATAAATGTGTGCGATGCTTTCTTATATCCTTATGGTCTGTTTAAAAAATGGGATTTCTATCTCGTGGAGAGAAGGAATTTGGCTTTGAAACTTTCAAACACTAAAAAATCGTATCTTTCTTCTGTTGAGAACAATAGCTGTTTTAATACAGAGCGATTATTTTTGAGGTGACTTTATCTAAAATAATGGATGTTCTATCAACTCCATATAATAGTTGTGACCAGAGCTAGGAAGTTGGTACCAAAACTGTTAAGTTGTGTGAGCTTGAACTATATCTCTACCGAATGAAATGCGGTATAGAGTATTCCATCTTAAGAAAAAAGAATTGGTCTTACGGGTCTTTGCTAGTACACTGTTGCCGCAAGATGCCTCCGTTAGCAGAACGAGTGAGGTATAGTATCTCTATCTCACTCTCTTCCTAATACGTACAGTGTTCAAGCAAGTTTATCGCACAACATAGTTACGTTGAGTTCGTTGAAATGATAAAAGCCTATTAATGTCACAATGATGCCTGCAAAAACATACATTATAACTAGACTTCGGATATTTAGGCCATTAACCAACTTTCAGACACTTCAACTAGGCTCCATAATGATCGAAATTACGCATTAAAATACAGTTTTGGGACCTAAAAAGTTACTACAATTACAAATAATAGTAATATTAATAATAATGATAATAATAATAATTACGATTATTATTATTATTATTATTATTATTATTCAGTCATAGTGTTCTGCCCAAAGGCAAGTATTTCACTGCAAACCCAGCATTCTCCAGTCTCCTATTTTCTGCCTTCCTATTTGTCTCCGCATATGATCCATATATATATATATATATATATATATATATATATATATATATATCTTAATGTCGCCTATCATCTGATATCTTGTTCTGTTCCGAACTCTCCTCCCGATCACTATTCCTTCTAGTGCATCCTTCAGAAGGAACTTTCTTCTCAACCAGTGACCCAGCCAATTCCTTTTCCTCTTTCTGATTAGTTTCAGCATCATTCTTTCTTCATCCACTTTTTCCAACACAGATTCCTTTCTTATTCTCTCTGTCCATTTCACACGCTCCATCCTTCTCCATATCCACATTTCAAATGCTTCTATTCGCTACTCTTCACTTCGTCATAATGTCCATGTTTCTGCCCTATACAGTGCTACACTCCACACAAAGCACTTCACTAGTCTCTTCCTTAGTTCTTTCTCCAGAGATCCTTTTTCTATTAAAAGCTTCCTTTGCCATTGCTATTCTCCTTTCTACTTCTTGACAGCAGCTCATGTTACTGCTTACATCCCAAGTATTTGAATAATAATAATAATAATAATAATAATAATAATAATAATAATAATAATAATAATAAAATTGTTATTGGGTTAAGAAGTGCTTATAATACAGACTTAAGATTATATGCAGCACATTTTTTCCGTTATTAAATTTTACGGGGCGCTTATAATACAAAATTAAGATTATGTGCAGCACACTTTTTCCATTATTAAAAATGTTAAGAAGCGCTTATAATACAACTTTAAGATTAGGCCTATTTGCAGCACACATTTACCGTTATTAAATGTTACGGGGCGCTTATAATACAAAATTAAGATTATGTGCAGCACACGTTTTCCGTTATTAAAAATGTTAAGAAGTGCTTATAATACAAATTTAGGATTATGTAAAGCACATTTTTTTCCATGATTAGCTTCACACTATAATCAAACAAGAACCTAAGATACATACCTAATGCCTTTGTTGATTTGCTGACAGTTAAATTTTGTGTACTAGTTCAAATAAACGTTTTTAACAGTATGAAATCTTAGCCTTAACTGTACCGCACCTACTTGTCTGTTATGTTTTTCAGCAGAGATCTTTGGCAAGACAGCGGAAGACTATTCTATCAATTTAGCTGCTACCCCGTTATTCGTAAATTAAATATATGGTAATTTTAGAGGTGTAACACGATTTTAGCATAGGAAATCGATCTGCTCTCAATGAAATTATGTTCTAAGAATTTAACGAAACTAATTAATTCCCAGTTCTCAAAAAAATACTTATAAATACTTGCTGAAACAGCCTCCATATGTTCAATACAATTTTCTTAAAGTGGAATCCTCTTTAGCAATGTCAATGAACAAGAACGACAATCATATACAGCCGGGTGATAACTAAACATGTGCTCCAATCGTCCATGGCCTTAGAACAATAAAATAATAAACGAATAACTTACTTACTTATTGGCTTTTAAGGAATCCGGACGTTCATTGCCGCCCTCACATAAGCCCGCCATTGGTCCCTATCCTGAGCAAGATTAATCCAGTCTCTACCATCATATCCCACCTCCCTCAAATCCATTTTGATATTATCTTCCCACATACGTCTCGGCCTCCCCAAAGGAATAATAATATAAAAAACAATAATGTGTAATTATAAACTTCGTAACTCCCAAACTAAAATAATTTATCCATAGGCTACATAACATATAAAGTATACAATTGTGATTGTCATCTCATTATAACAAAATATGAAAATGAGCAATTTCATTTTATCAAAAGAAATACTCCTTTTATGTTCAGAAAAAAAGACAATATTTGTACTCCGAAAATATTCGTTCTACGTCAAAAAACGTTACTGGAGCAAATCTGAAATATGATACAGTATTTCTTACTATCATCAGGTGAAGAACTATTTGTGAATCTAATAGTGTATCTCGTATGTAGCACATAATACTAAACTCGTAATTGTTTCCAAGAAAAATGTTCATTTCTATTGTAATGACAGCTAGGAAGTTCGTATCGTAATTCCGATGTTGAACTTGGACTGTAACGCAACCGAATGCATAGCAGCACGAGACGTCAACATTTAACGAAGAATAATCCTGGCTAAAATAAACGTGTTACACACTCCTGTTTGCATAATTATTTAATAACAGATGAGTTTACTTTTTTTCGAATCATGCATAATATTAACATTACATAAATAATACAATAATAATAGAATAGCTCACTTTGTTCAGAACTTAAAATATTAATATAAAGTAACAATATTCTTCAAACTATTCACGACTGTACACAGCTTCACTGAATGATATGTACTATGCGTTGTTTATGTGAACTGCTTATCGTCTGTAGCAAGCGGCAGCAGGGCGAGGCGCGGATGATATCTATACTCCTCGCTGTACTCAACTGAATTCTGCTCTTTTGGTACGAACTTCCTACCTATGTTCATGACTAGTTACGGCTGGTCAGGGAAAGTTCTGTTATTTCCAACAAACGAATAATGTCGAAATATTACAAAAATCGGTATGGTACTGTAAAGATGGTAGGCCTACTATAAAGAGAACGACAGAATAGTTATAGAAAAATTCTAATTCAAATAGGCACTTACATTTATATGAAATGCCAATAGCTAATAGCCTATATATACGTAAGTGAAATTAGGAATAATAAAAGGAAAGATGAATACAGATAACAGTGAAATGAGACTTTCAGATTCATACTATGGGTTATAATGAAAGTCTAACATAAGAAATGAAGACATACGAAATCAATAAAAAGTATTCAATTGAAACGAGTATAGGAAATAATCATCAGATTGCGATATCAATGAACAATTGAAATAGAATCCTAGACCAAAGTGTTATAAGAAACATGGAAGAAATGACTAGAAGAACTGTAGTCGAAATAATTTCAGAAGATTTAAAATGTTTATAGAAGATGGTGAAAATAATGAACTGGTTTCATAAGTCGTTATTCTATCAGATCCCCAACACTTCGACAAATATGAATAGCTTCACATCCACTTGAAAAAAGATGCGGATGGGGGACAGAATGTCGGTCCCCGTTCAGCTGGGAGTGGGCAAAGCCAGCAGTGGAGTTGACATCGTCAGTTTTGATCACAAGCGGGGCTGCGTCTGTGCAGGAGCTGCTTGACAAATGAAGACGGCGACGAGCTCCGACAACAGATTAGCGCCTGACAGAGCTCCAATCCAGGTAATTCCACGTCTCAGCACCCCAGATTCTCAGCAGATTCACAAAACAGCTACTTCTCAATCTCATTCACTTCCCTACTAGATTGTCGCGGGAATATGTAGCTGTTTAGTGAGTTATTCTTGAGAGGGAAAGAACAAAGCTTCTGATCTCTGTACTCCAAATAGTTACGTACGAGAAATAACCGTATACCTACATGTTACTATTTCATAAGCCCTCAGTTTAATAAATAAATTCCAACTTAGCCTATCTGTGGTACCATAAGGAGAACATTCACGAATAAAGTCGGCCTGGGTAGTGTAGTTGGTATAGCGCTGGCCTTCTATGCTCTAGGTTGCGGGTTCGATCCCGACCCAGGTCGATGACATTTAAATGTGTTTAAATGCGACAGGCTCATGTCAGTAGAAAAAACTCCTGCGGGACAAAATTCCGGCATACCGGCGACGCTCATATAACCTCTGCAGTTGCGAGCGTCGTTAAATAAACCACAATTTAAAATTTTTCACGAATAAAACAAGGAGAGACACGCAGATGAAGTTTTATAAGTTACCTAATGGCGGTAACAATACTAACAAATGGATGCGAAACCCGGGTAAGTAAAAGGAAAATTGAAACAACGGAAATGAAATTTCTGAGCACAGCTGAAAATAGACTGTCAGATTAGAAAAGAATTGAAGATATCAGAAATGAACTGCAAATATTTAATATGCAGTGAAAAAATACAACTACATGAAATAGCAGGAACACCTCTTATGAATGGACCAGCGAAGGCTGGCCAACAAATCATTAAGTACATTCCTAGAGATCAAAGGGCTGTGGGATGTCCAAGAAGAAGATGGAAATATTAATTGTAACTGTCTCCTTTATCAACGGAAGAAGCCATATCGGTCTATGATAACGATGATGATGATGATGTTGATGATGAATTTGATATGCACTTAGTTTAACCACACTTCTGAAGCTTAACCCTTTCAATCACATCACTATAATTTCTAGTACCACGCGCCATATTGGCGTAGATATGATCTTGGCTTCCTATTGCATTATGGGTAATACAACACATGATATTAACTACCGGTACTCTTTTTTATATATAATGCTAGGGATTTTTCTCCTCTGTTCTAATAATATTAATAATTAATTTCATTAATCCAGAATAAATTATTTAGGTATATGTCCGATCCATATACACTTAAGCCTATAGGGGAGAGTCGGGTAGTATCGGACATCGGGTAGTATCGGACAGTGCCTTTCTTTCATCTACCACCATATGGTAGTACCTCAATGACATGGTTACGTTTCTCTATGCGACATCAAAGAAACGTAACCATGTCAATCAGGTACTATCATCGTGTGGTAGATGAAAGAAACTCACTGTCCGATATTACCCGATGTCCGATACTACCCGACTCTCCCCTATGTTCATGTCTTTTCAGAGTGTTTCATTTGACTTCACCAAATAATTTTTCTGTAAAAACAACAGATTTTTCCAGTAGTTCTTATTAGTCAGGCGTAAAAATCCCAACAGAGTAAGCGACTTCTTTAGTATTACCTATCTGCCGTGATGATGGAACTCGTATTTTGTTCCGAAACGTTGGAAATGTCGCGATAGAATACCCAAAAGCCTAATTCTGATCACAGCCACC
Organism: Periplaneta americana; assembly: GCF_040183065.1. Classification (NCBI taxonomy): domain Eukaryota; kingdom Metazoa; phylum Arthropoda; class Insecta; order Blattodea; family Blattidae; genus Periplaneta; species Periplaneta americana. The sequence goes on from NC_091123.1 coordinate 94,031,653, forward strand.
GTGAAAACCTAAAAACGCATATAGACACTGTGTTAATTCTGTAGTTCAGTGAAAAAACCCTGTAACCATAAAAAATTAGATAATGTTATTAGTACGGATTGGTAGTAGAAAGAAGGAAACAGGCAAAATTGAAATTCTTACAGGATCCAGTTGAGGAGAAGAGAGATAATGATTTCAATGAAAGACGGGAAGCAAGTCGTACACTTAGGAATAAAAAGAGAGGTTACTTGAAGGAAAAACTGAATGAGGTAGAAACAAATAGTAAGAATAAAAACATTCGAGATTTATATAAGGGTATAAAGGAATTTAAGAACGGATATCAGCCAAGGGTAAACGTGATCAAGGATGAGAATTGTGACTTGCTTGCAGACTCTCCATCAATCCTAAACAGATGGAAAAACTATTTTGCGCAACTACCAAATGTACATAGGCCAAATAGAAATGATCGGGACGAAATTGAAATACAAACTGCTGAGCCATTTATACCCGAACCCACGCTTTCAGAAGTCGAAATTGCGATAGAAAATCTGAAAAAGTACAAGTCTCCAGGTATCGATCAAATTCCAGCAGAATTAATACAAGAGGGTGGAAGTGCATTATATAGCGAAATTTATAAACTTGTACTTGCTATTTGGGAAAAGGAAATTGTACCAGAACAATGGAAAGAGTCCATAATTGTACCTATTTTTAAAAAGGGGGACAAAACCAACTGTGGTAACTTTCGAGGAATATCACTTTTGTTGACGTCGTACAAAATTTTGTCCAATATTCTTTTGAGAAGATTAACTCCGTACGTAGATGATATTATTGGGGATCATCAGCGCGGTTTTCGGCGTAGTAGATCGACTATTGATCAGATTTTTTTTGTATTCGACAGATAATGGAGAAAAAATGGGAGTATAAGGGTACAGTACATCAGTTACTCATACATTTCACAAAGAGCATATGACTCGGTTAAGAAGGAAGTATTATATGATATTCTTATTGAATTTGGTATTCCCAAGAAACTAGTCCGATTAATTAAAACGTGTCTCAGTGAAACATACAGCAGAGTCCGTATAGGTCAGTTTCTATCTGGTGCTTTTCCAATTCACTGCGGGCTAAAGCAGGGAGATGCACTATCACCTTTACTTTTTAACTTCGCTCTAGAATATGCCATTAGGAAAGTTCAGGATAACAGGCAGGGTTTGGAATTGAACGGGTTACATCAGCTTCTTGTCTATGCGGATGACGTGAATATGTTAGGAGAAAATACACAAACGATTAGGGAAAACACGGGAATTTTTTAAAAATGTTATGTTATGTTTTATTTAACGACGCTCGCAACTGCAGAGGTTATATCAGCGTCGCCGGATGTGCCGGAATTTTGTCCCGCGGGAGTTCTTTTACATGCCAGTAAATCTACTGACATGAGCCTGTCGCATTTAAGCACACTTAAATGTCATCGACCTGGCCCGGGATCGAACCCGCAACCTTTGGCATAGAAGGCCAGCGCTATACCAACTCGCCAACCAGGTCGACATGGAAATTTTACTTGAAGCAAGTAAAGCGATCGGTTTGGAAGTAAATTCCGAAAAGACAAAGTATATGATTATGTCTCGTGACCAGAATATTGTACGAAATGGAAATATAAAAATTGGAGATTTATCCTTCGAAGAGGTGGAAAAATTCAAATATCTTGGAGCAACAGTAACAAATATAAACGACACTCGGGAGGAAACTAAACGCAGAATAAATATGGGAAATGCCTGTTATTATTCGGTTGAGAAGCTCTTATCATCCAGTCTGCTGTCCAAAAATCTGAAAGTTAGAATTTATAAAACAGTTATATTACCGGTTGTTCTTTATGGTTATGAAACTTGGACTCTCACTCTGAGAGAGGAACATAGGTTAAGGGTGTTTGAGAATAAGGTGCTTAGGAAAATATTTGGGGCTAAGAGGGATGAAGTTACAGGAGAATGGAGAAAGTTACACAACACAGAACTGCACGCATTGTAATGTTCACCTGACATAATTAGGAACATTAAATCCAGACGTTTGAGAAGGGCAGGGCATGTAGCACGTATGGGCGAATCCAGAAATGCATATAGAGTGTTAGTTGGGAGACCGGAGGGAAAAAGCCTTTAGGGAGGCCGAGACGTAGATGGGAGGATAATATTAAAATGGATTTGAGGGAGGTGGAGTATGATGATAGAGATTGGATTAATCTTGCACAGGATAGGGACCGCTGGCGGGCTTATGTGAGGGCGGCAATGAACCTTCGGGTTCCTTAAAAGGCATTTGTAAGTAAGTAAGTACGGATCTAAATCTTTAATTTATCATACCTCTTGTTGCGACTGTTGTGTAGGCCTAAGTACCCACATCAGAGATGAAAGAGGAATGAAAACATTGTGCATTATCATTATGTACAGTAAGGTCCGAAAGTCTTGTCAGCTCCTCCCCCTCTTTTGTATGTTGATGTGCATCCATTTTGAACGTGTCATAGCAGATGTGACAATGGTTGATACTTTACGTTCCAGCTTGTTTAGGGGTCCAGAACATCAGTATGGGACCATCATTGTCGCTGTACAAAATGATGCAGCGCCATATCCGGTGTGAAATTTTCCCCAGCAAAGGCGGTGTGATTTCCCTGAATGCCTCCTAACAGCTCGCTTCAAATCTTCAGTTGTCGATGTTTCGAGACATGCTGTTTAATTATTCTCCAAAGAGAAATCATCATTTTGTGCCGCGACAATGATGGTGCCATACTGATGTTCTGGATCACTAAGCAAGCTGGAACGTAAAGTATGAACCATTGCCACACATCTGCTATGACATGTTCAAAATGGATGCACATCAACATACAAGCAAAGGGGTGGGGGTGACAAGACTTTCGGACCTTACTGTGCAATGCTTACATTTTCCTTTAATTTTGATTTTCTTAGAACAAGTTATGTAAGGGTTGCGGGAGTCCTTCACTGAACCGCGGAATTGCGCAATCAACTACAGTAGCTTCGAATAACTTTGAATCGTAAATTAAAAATACTCCAGATGTTCATTTGAGTAAATTATTCAGGAGGCACAAAAAACTGATTATCTTCAAAAGCGTTTGGTATTTTGAAGTGACTATTTCTTTTATTAAAGCATAATAATAAATTCTAGTGTTTGATATACATGAACTTTAATATTTTTCTTTTGTATTTTCAGGGGAAAAATCTTAATTAACTGGACATATGCGGTTTCTGCTAGTCAGGACTAGTAAGAAACTTTCTATTCCTTTAAAACAACTTTTAGGTGAAGAAGAAGGATGAATAAAATTTTCTTTATCTTATAAATAACTTTAAATGTATATTTAAGTCAAGAAATTGCAAACATATAAGAATGCAAAATTATATGAATAGAATATTTAATTCTTCAAATTTCTTTAATCCTATATAAAAACAAAGAAATTCAACTTGAATTTTTTACTTCCTAGAAATTCTACATGCTCTGTATTAGTGATGTTCCTGCAATTTCCTACAATCCGAATACTGGACGTGTGGTATTTCTTCACCACTTGGAAACCTATGCACCTGTGAATATTACAACCACATGAAAAACTAAATTTTAGCAAAATTGTGAATTGTGGGGTTTCTGCAATTCACGATTCATTTTTATGGCAAAGCAGTTATTTTTCTACTTGTCGCTGAAGCGAATCAGATGCGTCACATCTTATACGAAAGTTGAGCATTCAGTAATGTTCCTCGTTTTTCTAAGAGTTTTATGTACTCGTACATCTTATGTAGGATACAAATTATATTTACGGTGTTGAACTGCAATCTGATTACAACTTTTCTACACACTCTCCTAGACGATTTATACACTTTCCCCATCGCGGCACAAGCTTGAAGATTACATCTTTGTAGAAATTCGGCCCTTGATGTTCCAACCAATCTTGGACAGCATCCTGTACATTGCATTATCCAAAAACTGTCTCTCTCTAAAATGTTTCTTCAGTGGCACAAACAAATGAAAACTGGGTGGGGTTAAATCCTAGCTGTACAGCGGATGCTCCATAATTCTCCAGTGAAAAAGACAGCAAAGATTCCCGTGTGTTCGTTGCACAGTATGAGGACTGGCATTTTCGTGAAGCAGCTTAGCACCTCTGGATAGAAGACCAAGCCTCTCCCTGCGCTTTTAATCGTCGTAATGCTGCACAGTACCTGTCAGCTGTGATTGTCGTTCCAATCTCCATAAACTCAAGGTGAAGTAACTTTGCATCATAAGCAGTGTGCACAGACATACAAAAAAAGAAATAACTTCTCCTATCATTCAAAGAACTATTTTCGAGGGAACTCTCACATAATAGTAGAAGACTATTTGTGTAAATTATACGATTAAGTAACAGTTCTACTAGATAAATGCCTGCTATCGTTGACTCTGTAAGAAGTTTTCTATCAATAAAGATCCAAAATGATATAAGTCAAAAATAGAATGTTTATAATTACCTAGTCTATAAGTCTAGCCGATGAGGAAAAATTAAGGACCACGAACAAGTGTGTTCTAATAGCTACAAAATGCAGGTTCCAAGATAGTAAGATCTACATTTTTCGTTAATCTTTCCTATTTAAGTACTACTCTCCAAGGGAGGTTTAGACCTGATGAATTGAAAGTTTTTCTTGTAAACACCGACTCATTTATGCTGTACACAATGTAGTGGATATAAATGTTTCAAGAAACGAAATACATTGTAATACAGAAGTGTGATTTACCTTTGAAATACAATTATATTTCAATACCTTCATTTACCAACAACTTCATCACTGTTCCCTATTCATAAATATTATCGAATAAGATAAGTGACCCAAAGTTGGCTAATCTTTAAAATTACAAATAAAATACTTAAAATGTATTATGTGTTATAATATATATTGCAAGTAATTTTTCATTATTTTTAATATTTTGCCTGTTAAAATTTACTTTAAAATCAAATTTTATATTTTTTGTAAATTTTTTAACGTACCTTAACAAAGGGCCAACTTAGGAACGAGTGTTCCAAAGGTGGCTCTGTATATGGGTCATTCTCACGAAACCCATCACATTTCTTTTCCCTGCATAGATTTTTGTAATATCTTGTAACTTGAAAAATGTCTCCTGTGTAAAGAATACAGCACTGTTACACCTAGTTATCCACCCTGAACTTCTTACCGCCATGCATAGCTTGGAATACCCAAACATATGGACACCGTGGATGTCCAGCACTACAAAATATAAATTTCAATAAATATCACCTTTAAACTATAAATCCGATTACAAAGAAACACATTGTATTGAAAAGTGCTTTAAAGGAAGTAAACATCCCATTTACAACAGTTTTATAAAAGTGCCCAATGTCACTACAGAAGTGGTGTAGTTTTTGTCCACGAGTTTTTGGCTTTGCCATGGAGCTGATGATTCTTCGCTTTGAATTTGGCGCTTTAAAAGAGAAGTTCAATGTGGTGCTTCCAGAACATTCGGGAGATGAAGACGGTGAATTGTCGGTGCTTTCTCAGACATACAAAAAATCTGCACTTGCCTATCAAGTTCAAAAGCAGCATCGAATAGCAAGTGTTCATGTTTTTAAGTGGACACCGTAGATAAAGTGCCAGCTCAACTACGCAAGGGGCAATTACCAACTGCTGGGTAAGTAATGACTTCATAGGCTATTTATGAAATATAATCGGAAAAATTAATATGCTTAAAAGTAATTAGAACACACCAGCTCAAAGTCTGAAATGTAGACACCGTGGGAGTGGATACCGTGGCTGTAAACACCGTGCACTTATTTAGAACGGGATATTTAGTTCACAGGCCATGATAATTATTATTGATGTGATGTTTATGATGTAGCTGGAAAAATATGGTCTCTACATAGTTCTATATGGATACAATATTGCGACTGTATCATGTATCTGTATTACACGATAAGTGGTGGTGAACTGACTAGAGGGCGGAAAAAATACGAGAATAAGGGAAGGACAAGAAAAGTAAGCTTAAAGACAGAAATTTATAAAAGTAGGAAATCTGACGTTTCAAGAAAATAATGTCCAAAGTCGAAACGTGCAACTTGCAAGGAAAATAGAACCAGAGTGTTTAACGATGGAAGCCGATCCTGAAAACCACGCTGCTTACATAGCGTCGGAGAGTAAGATATGGGCTGAGAGGAAGAAGCAAGGAAAAATGAAGACAGTTTCGGCCATAACTAAAAGAGAATTAAGAGAACGAAGGAAAAACGAAGAGAATGGATGAGAGAATGTTGCACGAAAATTAGGAACAAATATATTCAACAATGTAATCACAGTAATTTGGGAAAGAATACAAAAAGCTCTCCTGCTAATGAAGGGTAGTGAAGTTATTCGAAAACTAAAAGCCGAAACATTAAGCTTAAACGTTTAACAGAAAAATTGGAAAAGCTTTATTCACGTGTAAAAAATTAAATAGGCCTATGCTGTACTCCGTCTCGTATCACAGAGAAGAAAACAAGCAAACCAATCTTCCTTGTGCACTGCAGTTCGTACTTTGCTAAGAGGGCGTCCAGTTCCTTCTGACATAAAGAAGAAACTGATCCTTGGAGAGTTGCTAGAACAACAATTATTAAAATCTTCATTTTCTTCTGTAGAATATAAAAGTAAACAATTAGTAAGACCCTTCATAAGTGGCAAAATAATTAAGATGTATAAAATTCTGCAGCACTGTAAGAGAATAGTCTCTCGCACAGCTGTTCGCCAGAATAATTCCTGCAGATACAAGAGTAGCCACAGTTTGGAGTACAAGCATCACGTGATACAATAAAGGCGCATCAGTATAGTGGTGTAAATATATAATTTTAATTTTCAATGAATTGAGTTGTTATATGTGTAAATTTCAATGTGGTATGGATCATTGAAAATTTTCTTTTGTGTAAAGGAGCTGGTTTGTCTTTTCTACAGAAGTGGTTCTTATTTTTTTGTAGGGCATAAGTGTGTATGTACTTATAAAAGAATCAGAATTAAAGGTGAAATATTTACCATTATTGTTATTACTATAACCGTAAATCATTTCTTATTTCTATTTAAATATCTTCATGAAATAAGTGAAATCATTCACCGGCGTAGTCGGTCGGCTGAGGCGCTTGCCTGTCGATCCGGAGTTTCGCTCGGGCTTGAGTTCGATTCCCGCTTGGACTGATTACCTAGTTGGGTTTTTTTTCGAGGATTCGTCAACCGTAAGGTGACTGTCAGGTAATCTATGGCGAAACCCTGGCCTCATCCAGCCAAATACCATCTCGCTATCACCAATTCCACCGACGCTAAATAACTGAGTAGTTGATATAGCGTCGTTAAATAGCCAAGTAAAAAAAATTGTAATCCAATATGGTGTTAATATTTATAAACATATAAATTAATGCGTTTATCACTGTTAGTGATACTTCACATTATTAATTAAATATGTTTGCGAACGAACATAAATATTTATTTCGTTTTGTAATATGGCTCAATCGCATTATATCTAATAACAATCAGTTAATATTAGTATGCATAATAAAATTTGTGACTTATTTCATTTTCAGTATTAATTTTAAGTCGGTGTGTAAATCAAATTGCCTTTACCGAACCAAAGGAATAATTCCCGGATTAAAACTGTGGACACCGTGGAGATGCTGTGGACACCGTGGAATCTGAAAATTGATTTTGTTTTATTTCTCGTAGCACACGATGATTTAGACATGGCTACTAACCTGACTTATCTTTCACACCTTTAACCAATACCTATCAAAAAATTAATCTCCTTACAATTTCAGTTGTTGCCATTTTTGGGTTACAAAAGTGGCGGGTTTCATGAGAATGACCCATATGGTAGACCTACCTAAGGTGACCTGTACTGTTGATTGCTATTTATTTCTGTTAATAATAAAGTAAAATTGGGTATTTGTGATAAAAACGCTTTTAAGTCATCAAATAATTATTATCGAATAAATACAAAATTCAATACTGAACAAATGTTTGATATTTATACAATAAAGTAATGTGAATTAATACTTCATTGTACAATTGCCGTATAAAGTAAGAACAGATTGACATTGTCAGAAGGATTAAATTAGAAATACAAGTACAAAAGATATATAAATAAACCAAATGAAGATAAAACAAGGCTAACAATATAAAGTTGCATATATAACTTCAGTAATAAAGTCTAAAAATCAATCGTTCAAATAATCAAATAATATGTAATAATAGTAAGACTTGTCCAGGAGTAAATTTTCACTCTATTCTTGAAAAAATGAACAGGGTATTGTTTTTATTTTTTTAGACAATTTGTTAGAAAAACTTTGACGAGATGTTTCATATTTAATCAACTTGTCGTGATACAACAATGTATGTACTTATGTAAAATGTTATATTTTACTTAACGACGCTCGCAACTGCCGATGTTGTATCGGCGTCGCCGGTGTGCCGAAATTTTGTCTCGCAGAAGTTTTTTACATGCCAGTAAATTTACTCATATGAGCCTGTCACATTTAAGCACAGTTAAATGCCATCGATCTGGGTCGGAATCGAACCCGCAACCTCAGGCACAGAAAGCTAGAGCCACCCAGACGTATGTATGTATGTATGTATGTATGTATGTATGTATGTATGTATGTATGTATGTATGTATGTATGTATGTATGTATGTATTAGCACTGCAATTGGGTATACTCCCAGTGGCAGTGGTATGCAGATGAGCAGAAAGTGTATTAGGCCGATAGTTATGCAATTGTTGGTGTAATAATCTTCATTTTCATTAATTTTATATAATAAAGAAACATTTTAAGATATAAATTTGGGGTGCAGTTAAGATTTTATAAGTTTGAAAAGTAGGTTTGCAAGATCCATGACTTTTAAGACTAAAAATATATCTCATGATTCTTTTCTTTTTAATTATGAAAATTATGTTGCGATAAACTGAATTACCGTCGCGTGGGGTGACTTTGTGCCAGGAGGGTGACTTTGTGCCACTCGCGAATTTAATAAAAAAAACGTAAGGAAGTAGTCTTTAAAACCGTCACAAGGTTTTAAAGACTACTAATCGTAAGGAAGTAGACTTTAAAACATTGTCACGGTCTTAAAGAATACTTCCATATGATTTTCGCGAATGGCACAAAGTCACCCTCATGGCACAAAGTCACCCCTCGCGACGGTACCACATAAAATGTCTCAAGACAAGTAGGAGTATGTCAATATGTAGCAAATGGAGATAAGAGCACCTCTACTTAACACTGATCTGAGTTGTGAAATAGTAATCAGTGGAGTTTAATTTATTGCGCAAGATTTTGATGTTTCCCGGTTATGAATATACTGTCATTGTAAGCTCCAAGAAATTCAATAGGCCTACAGTGTTGAGATTGAAAGAACACATTAAAATTAAAAGAGAGGCTACAGTTCACGTGACTGTTATTAAATATCAAACAAACTGTTCTATTAACATTAACAATGAGTTTATTATAGTCACACAAAGTCTTAAATTATGAGACTTATTGGATTGCATCTTCCAGGTGAGTTGAAGATCATTCTATTTCGCTATTCATACTGTATCTCTCTCTTTCTCTCTCTTTATCAAGGCGGTTTATATCCGAAGAATAACCGTAGTGTATGCTCTCCATGAATCTTAGCTTTTGTTTTCTGTCCTTTCGTTCATATGGATCGTATGCAGAGACTAAATGGAAGGCAGAAAATAGGAAAGATTGGAAAATGCTGGATTTGCAGTGAAATATCTGCCCTTGGGCAGAAAATTATGGTTGTAAAGAATATTCCCTAATATTAAAATAGCAGTACCGTGCCAACACAAATATTCCACTAAAGTAGGCCTATCGGTCATTCATTTAGTTTTGTGCCCAAGGGTAGGTATTTCACTGCAAACCCAGCTTCCTCCAAACTCTCCTATTTTCTGCCTTCCTCTTTGTCTCCTCGTATGATCCATATATCTTAATGTCGTCTATTATCTAATATCTTCTTCTGCCCCGAACTCTTCTTCCGTTCACCATTCCTTTCAGTGCATCTTTCGGTAGGCAGTTTCTTCTCAGCCAATGACCCAACCAATTCCTTTTCCTCTTCCTCATCAGTTTCAGCATCATTCTTTCTTCACACCTCGTGCTTGAGTAAAATAAAGAAGTCTTTCAAAATGGCACTGCGCTCTCTTTTTAAACGACGGAAGTAGCAGAGCTTAGTACGCAGCCAAGATTTAATTTCTATTGCAACCAAAATAATATTATTAATTATTTTGTCATGATACTTAACTTTATAATTCGGAGCAATCTGTGGGTCTACAAGTCATGTATAAATATAAAAAAATAAGCGGCGTAAGCTTTCTTCCGCCACATTAATCACCCCTATCTATCAGCAACTGGTCTTCCAGCGTCGCGACGCATTTCACGGAGATAACCACAGTGATGAGATTGTCGCTCCAATGCTCCCTGGAGGCTGGAAATCACAACCCGCTCCGTAGTAACGTGCTGCCATATAATTCAGCACATCAGAAGAGGATGTGTCAGTTGTAGATGCTATGTAGGTTCACTCTATTTCTATATATAGGCATATGATAATTGAATACGTGAAACTGATTGGGGAAACAATAAGAAAACAATTTCGATGCTGAAAAAATTCTGAAGTCACAATAAAATATTTATACCTCCACTAAAATAACAGAATCAGGATCAGGAGCCAGAGCAACAGGTATTTTGTACCCAATTTTTTATATTGCTTACTACGACCAACAGAAAATAGCGTTTGTAGAAAATCACGGGTCCTAAAATATGAGTCAATCCATGTACAATAAAAGGAGCATAGAATACATAAATAAATTTATTGTCGTAGACAATTATACGCTTGCAGTAAAAGTTATTGCTTAAAATTCATAACAATAATGTATGCGTTATTTCGGATATGATGGCAGGGGAAACGGGCAGAGACGAGAGAATGCTCACATCAACACATTCCTATCCACTGGAATTCAATCGTCTACTTAATGTATTTTCTCAAATATGAACTCCTGTGTATAAGATGCACCACTAATCATTACGGTAATGTTGGGTCATTGAAAATAGTGTAAAAGTGAAAATTGTAATCAAGTGAACGAATTCGATTCCATGGACGACTGAAGTAGTGAGTTCCCAACCATATAACTGTAACTAAAGAAATACAAAGTTATCAACCTACAGATCTCGTCACGATTTTCTCAAATCTCTCTTTCTTTATACCCTTTTAATACGAAATACGAAAAGCCTGAAATCCCATAAGGGCAACGGCCTCCTACAGGAGAGTGTAGGGTGAGCTGAAGGTCTACTACACTTGGGGAGCCAGTCCAAGAGAGCTTACACTATACACTTACAAACTAAACACATAAACAAATTATACTAACTAAACACGAAAAACAATACAGACTAAACACATAAATTATGCAAACTAAACATCCAAAAAAATATATGCAAACTAAACACATAAATTATAATCTGAACACAATGTCCACACTAAACACACGATAAAAAGAAAAAAAGAAAAAATTACACAAACTGAACACATACATAGTCTTAACTCACACACAAACTAAATACACAAAAACCTATACCAATTGAACACATAAATTTTACAGCCTAAACACACAAACTATCTAAACTAAACGCACAAAAACGATACAATTGAACACAAAAATTATACTAGCTAAATATACGAACTATACCACTATACACGGAGTCAAACTATTGAAATAATAATAATAATAATAATAATAATAATAATAATAATAATAATAATAATAATAATAATAATTCTTTATTTATGCTGGCAGAGTTAAGGCCATAGGGCCTTCTCTTACACTCTACCAGGTCACAAAGTATACAAGCAGTTAAAATTTAACAAAAAGTTAAAGAACAGAATACTAACATATTACAAAAAAAATATTTTGTATTTATTCTGAGTGCCTCCGGCGACAGGCTTGCTTCACATAATAGGCCTATATATTAACTTTGAGCATTATAAATATGATTTTGTTAGGACACATTTCCAACAAGCGCAGAAAAAGGAATGGAAAATAATTGTACTTATTAAGCGTACAAATTTAATAAGGTGGCACTGAAATGACCAATCATCTCAAATAATAATAATAATAATAATAATAATAATAATAATAATAATAATAATAATAATAATAATAGTAATAATAATAATAATAATAATAACAATAATAATGATAATAATAATAGGGAAGTCCAATTCTGGCAAATAAGAAATGGACAAGTTCAATAAAAATTGGGAATATATTTTTCTTCTGTATGCTTTGTCTAATGGCACCCTCTGATTTGAGGAAGGTCTGGTAAATAAATAAATTTAATACAGTTATGAACATGCGAGTTTATAAATTGGACTTTGTCGAAATACTCGTACATGCATCTAATTAAGATAGTAGATGATATTATTATTATTATTATTATTATTATTATTATTATTATATTATTATTATTTAAGTGGGATTAATCTTGCACAGGATAGGGACCGATGGCGGGCTTATGTAAGGGCGGCAAATGAAACTACGGGTTCCTTAAAAGCCATTTGTAAGTAGTAGTAGTAGTAGTAGTAGTAGTAGTAGTAGTAGTAGTAGTAGTAGTAATAATAATAATAATAATAATAATAATAGTTTCATTTTCCCTGGCAGGGTTAAGGCCATCAGGCCTTCTCTTCCACTCAACCAGGATCAAATCACATACAGAAAAATACATACCGGTATACAAGTATTAACAATAATAATAATAAATAAGTATTATTATTATTATTATTATTATTGTTATTATTATTATTATTATTATTATTATTATTATTATTATTATTATTATTATTATTATTATTATAGTACTGGTAGGATGGTAAGATGGTGAGACTTTAAATGGGAAACTTTGGAAAACAGACGTAGGAAAACTAGAATAACATCATTGTATAGAGCACATCTAGGTCAGAAAGCATGGGTGACATAACGGCTCGGTTAGAAAAGCCAACGTACTATGGTAGGAACGATCATGATTTTAAAATCAAATGTAGGAAACAGAAAACGGATGTAGGTAAATTCTCATTTTTAAATAGAACTATAAATGATTGGAATGACCTACCTGCAGCGGTCTTTGAGAGCTGTCCTTCCTCAAGGAGATTCAAGAATAATTTAAAAAGTTGTGTATAAAGTGCAAATTAAAATTAAGGTGACATTTAACATTTAATTTTTTAAGGTGACATGTATTTATTTAGCCTGATGAGTTACTTCCTTGGTTTGAATTGTAAATTATTTAAAAATAGCGTGTAAGAGGGCCTTAGACTAGAAATGTTTAGTTTAAATATAGTTCTGTTTACAAGTATGCATAAGGGTGTAATTATTTGACTTATTTGAACTGTTGTATCAGTGAAGCGAGGTGAGTCAGTGAAGTTATGGTTTTACAGTGCAGTGAATAGTTCCGATTAGTGATAATTTATAGCGTCAATGAAATGTGTTCTATAGTGTCAGTGAAATGTGTTATAGAGTGTCAGTGAAATGTGTGCTAAAGTGTCAATGAAATGCGTCATAGTGCCACTACAGTAAGTGAGATGAGAGTAAAGTGAAAGACTATTGAAACTTATGTAGGGCCTATACATAATTATTTAGGTTGTAATGTAAAATTAGGTATTTTATTCATGTTTTATTATTATTGCATTAAATTATATTGTGTATTCTTATTGTATTGTGTATAAAATTGTATTGTGTATTGTAAATTTATTGTGTATTGTTTATATTGTGTATACCACTGCCACCGGGTGCTTGCCCACTTGCAGTGTAAATAAATACATACATATATACATATAATAGACACTTTGAAACATATTTACTTTTAAGTTAATTGAAGAAAGAGTATAAGTTGACAATGGAAAAAAAAAACTAATTCGAATGGGAGATATGAATGAAAGAATAGAAAAAAAAAAACTAGAAGCCAGTAGTATAATATTTTGGAGAAGATATTGTAAATGTCAAATGTGAAACTTTAATTTAATTCTTTGAACAAACGTAATTGAAAATACAATATGATAATGCCATAATAAACAAATATATAAATATACACGTGAACAATATAAAAAATCTGAAAGCTATTCTTATAGATTACATAATAAAAAAGAAATACAAAACTGAAAATACAAAGTATCGGAGCTTATATAAGACCAATATGTGGGATGCCATTAGTCAGAAAAATTATATTCCAGAATATGTTCAACGTGAATGACAAACATAAGAGAAATGAGACAATACTGCGAAGTGATAGAAATAAAATATAATGTATACTGCTAATAGAATGAAAGTAGAAACTGTTTATATCAACAAATATTAAATAAGAAATTAGATAAAAATTAACATACAAATAGAATAAAGTTGTAGTAACACTTAAGGGATCTAGGCAGAAGGGTCCATATGCAGATTGACTTTTGTAATTTAAACATACAGTACGGTACCTATCTTATCAGTTATGAACCACTCCTTTGATTTTTATATCATTCTTTAGACATGATTCTGAGAGTATGTAAATTAAACGTCCAAATTTGTAATGTATGACAGCCAAAATTAATTATTTTTTATATTCAGTAAAATTGGCCATTAACGAAAAAAGTTGACAGTGTATCAATTTTCTTTAATAAATTATAAAAACTACTGAATTAAAATGTTATAATATAATATTATCCTATTGCTCTTCTGCTGATAAGATGTTTTATTTAACTTAAGTATAAGATTCTTTAAAAGTAAGTTCCCACTTTAAAACAGCTGTATTTTCTGTACATATCAGCAGATTGATTTCTTATAGGTATCATTGCTGTTTAGAAGGTTTGGGTTTTTTTAATCGATGCAGGTTTCGTTGCTATTGTATTGTATTGTCTTTATTAACATTCCATGGTATTCATACATGCTTACAGCTAGAATATGGAACAAGTCAAAGAACTTAATACTATTATAAAATCTTAATTTATAGTCACAGTCTAGATGAAATATATACAGACGAGAATTACAATATAGTCTACTAGTACAACACATAGTTTTAGTATCAATTTCATGAAGTGTTATTGAATGTCATGAATTCACCTACAGAATAGAAGGCGTTAGGTACTTCTTTAATTTGGCCCTAAATAATTTTATGTTTTGAGTTTCATTTTTTATATCAATAGGGAGGCTATTAAAAATTTTTACTGCCATATAACGCACGCCTTTTTGATAGCACGATAGACTTGCCGATGGAGTATGAAAGTCATGGTATGGTAACTTTGTCACTTTTGTATAAACAGTAATTGTTGTGCAGAATATAGAGGCAGTAGGAGAGTAATTTTCTAATTTTTACAATGGTTTTACCTTTGCATGATATCAAGATTTTACTGTCTAGTGTGGTGGTTTTACGTTACATTTCATAATAGTATGGCATTTCTATGAAGACATTGAAAATGGACAAACAAAAACATTAATGACAACCTGGCAGCGATATTTTCAAATGTTGCAAGACTTTGCAATACCAGCGTTACAGAACCATGAAATCGGAAACATTGTTTTCATGCGAGACGGCGCTCCACCTCACCTCACATACACAATAATGTAAAAACACTATTGCGCAACACATTTGGTGGTCGTGTAATTAATTAGTAGAAATTTTCCGAACAGTTGGTCTTCTAGGTCACCAGACATAAATTCAGCTGACTACTAATTATGGGGTTATCTAAAAGAAAAAGTCAATATCGGATGTCATTGAAAACATCCCTAGGAATACTTATACTTACTAATGCCGTTTACAGCATAGAAGAAAGACTATTTCTTATTGAACAACACGGTTGTGTTCATATTTAATTTTTTCGTGTTTTAATAAAATGCAATTTCTTTACGAACAAATTGGTGTTTTTATTTTTGTGACATCTAAAAATTTGACAAAATTATTACCATTTCAAAATGGGAACTTACTTTATGGATAACCTTATAATTTAAAAATTCCAAAAATAGCATATACCGTATGAAGAGCAAAAAGGAAGGCTGAAATTATAAAACATGGATTTAATCATATCTGAATAAATACTGTAATATATGAATAAAAGGTTATCCACATGTACAATTAGGGCCTACAGCACTGTTGAGATGTGTGTTAAATTTGATAACTGCAGTGTCAACCATTTGTGAGAAAACGGTACATATGTTAGAGATATAAATGGAGAAGAGGTGCAGAATAGTGGAAAATTGCGATTAGGCTGTAATACTGCTAGTCTGGGAAAGTCTCGGGAAATCCCAATCACATAATCTGTCCAAGCGGAATTCCAACTCATGCTTAAAATATGATATACACATTTGCATGTAATTTAATAGATTGAACAAGGAAATCTCCCACTTTTTACTTCTAATGGAAATAATACATTTAGAATAAAATCGATTACATTTGATTATATTAATTTTTATAACAACTTACAAATATTTAATTCATAGCACGAGTATAGCCTAATAATATAATAGTGATATAAGTACTGGTGACATATTTCTTTGGTCTCAAGTCATCTGTAGAGAAAATGATAAAACATTTTCCATTAAAGAAAGAAAATACATTGAAACAACATTATTCCAATGTTATTTTACAGAAACAAAAATTGAGTATGGCATAGATCAGTGGTCGGGAAAGATTACGTCATACGAAATGCAGCCCGCAATACACAGTAAAGGGAAAGGTAAGGAAGGGGAAGATATTCGAACTGCTTAACGTTTAGTGACGAAGTGATGGCTAAGGGGAGGGTGATCATGCCTTACCCTTCCACCCTACTCGCGAATAACGAAATGACGACCACTGACATAGATAGATATATCGAAATGTAGGAAGTTGAACTGTACTATATAATGAAAGATGTTATAGACCATTTGTCATCTCGTGAAATCTACCTGCGTGTCAGAGAAAGATGAAAGTGGACTGAGAACATTTCCTCCCTCTCTACACTTACACTTGTAGCTAGCGTGCTCGCTTATCACCACCATAAGACTCTTATCGTATGTTACGGCGCACGCAAGCATTTGATTTCACGAGATAACGAATGACCTATACAGTATGTGGAGCTATATTAAATGAATACGAAGCGAAGAAAAAAGAAATTAATTAAAATATATTGGTACATCTCACTTGACGATATGTTTCAGAGGAAGAATAATTGTTTGGATGCATCTGAAGTCTGATTAGTGTAATATGTAGCTAATTGGCGATTTATGCAATGAAGGAGGAAAGGAACTAACTACCCTACCCTATTATCTCCTGACCTAGTTGCCTCTTAATGGTGCCTTGTTCGTATCACTTATGAGGTTCAGACCTGTCTTCGGACAGTTGGCTAAACAAAAAAAAATGTATATATATATATATATATATATATATATATTCAATATGATTATGATAAACTTGCATAACGTGGCAAGAATCTGAGGTTGTCGAAAGTAATACACTATTACAACACACGTGGTAGAGGAGAGAAAACACTCAAAGTACCTACATCGTGAGATAGAACAAAAGCGAGAAAGTAAAGGTTTAGAAAAGAATTGAGTAGCTTAATATCAAAGACGGACATCTGACCTCAATCGAAATTTAGATAGCTGTGGTTTTTTATACAATTTTTCATGCTCTTTCCAGTTATAGTGAAACCATATGCAAACTCTAACTCTACATTTATAAAATAAATTGTGTTAAATATTACAAAGAACACTGTGAATTAAAAAAAATGTCTCTAGATCAAAACTATGGAGACGACAGATGTCCGTCTTTGATATTAAGCTACTCAATTAACCAAATTTCTACATACTCATACCTTCTACACAACTGATGAATTGAATTATTCTACTTAAAACGATATATACAATTTTATATAGCTCAACTAAACTATGTTTTTATATTGACTTAATCTGTTTACTATGCATTGTATATTTTTGTTTGGCATAACTGATGAATTGTATGCTGTAAATTGAATAGTAGACTGTATAGGTCAACTGATGAATTGTTTAAGCTTATTATAAATTGAATTAATCTGCTTCATATGAATTGTACAATTTTGTATAGTTTAACGAAAATAAGTTTGTAAATTGAACTAATTTGATTGTATAGGCCTATTTTTGTATACTTTGGCTGATGAATTGTATATGCTTTTAAAATGAATACTAGTCTGCATAGCTCTACTGATGAATTGTATACGCTATAAATTGAATGGTAGTCTGTATAGCTCAATTGATGAATTGTATATGCTGTAAATTGTATAGTAGTCTGTATAGCTCAACTGATGAATTGTTTATTATTATAAATTGAAATAATCTACGTGATATTAATTGCACAAATTTGTATAGCTTAATGAAAGTATGCTTGCAAATTGAATTAATCTGCTTACTTGTATTGTATATGTTTATATAGTTTTGGCCGATGAATTGCATATGGTTTAAATTGAATAGTAATCTGTATAGCTCTATTGGTAAATTGTTTGAAGTACTTTGCATGATATGTATTATCAATTTCTGTATATCGCAACTGATTGATTTGTTTATGCCTTAAATTTAATTAACTTACTTGCTTTGTACTATACATATAGCTCAACTGATGAATGATTGTTTGCGTTTGTAAATTTAATAATCTGATTGGCTGGTATTGTATATTTTTAGTAGAGCCATCGATGTAGCTCAGTCAACAGACTCGGTGGGCTGCTGATCCAGAGCTGCGTTCGGGCTTGGGTTGGATCCCCCGTTTGGTCTCATTGATTGGTTTCTTCCGAAGTTTTCCCCAGCCGGATGGTCTATGGCGAGTCCTCGGCATCACTTCATTTCACTCCTTTGATCTGATTACCTGGTTGGGTTTTTTCCGAGGTTTTCCCCAGCCAAAAGGCAAATGCCGGGTAATCTTTTGGCGAATCCTCGGACCTCAACTCGTCTCACTACATCTCGCCAAAATATTGTAAAAAATTGCAGAAAATTGTAAAAAAATTTTAGAAAATTACAAAATTCTAAAACTGTAAAAATTATAAAATATTGTAAAAATTTGTAAAATTTTGACTTGTTTTACATCTTAAAACTTCATTGATCATGTAAGATCTATGGAATATAATGAATGAATGAATGAATGAATGAATGAATAAATGAATGAATGAACGAATGAATGAATGAATGCATGAATGCATGAATGAATGAATGAATGAATGAATGAATGAATGAATGAATGAATGAATGGAGTAAAGAATCATTCTTTGAATAACAACATTCAAGGACGCTGTAACAATTTGGTTCTGAATATCCATATAATGCAAAAGGAATAAATATGCAATTATTATTTGTAATGAAATACAGACTTATGCAGACATGAAAATAAAAAAAATATATATATATTAAAAGCGAAGATGTAACAAAAGTATCATCCATGAAAGTTCAAAGGAGACATACAGAATAAAGTATATTCAATGTATATTGTATCGATTTTTATTTTAAACATGGAAGTCCCTATTCCTAACTGAAACGCGTTCCAGATAAAGGAGATACTCTCTCAGGAATAATTTCAAGAGAAAAAAGTCTTTAAGTAAAATAACTGCAGCAAACAATGGACACAGTCTCAAAGAATGTCGGAGGGACCGCGTTTCTATGGCGTCGCTCCCCCCGTCGCCCTATCGCCCTCTTCTCTTGAGCTTTATGAAATGTGAGTCTCGCTTTTCACTTGTCTGGCTTTCTGACGTCTCTTGTTTCCGGCACAGAATTAATTTCCAATGTTGAATGCTTCCAGTTGCCAAGCAACTGGATTCATGCAGAATCGAGCATGAAGCATAGCACACAATGTGGATAGAGCCATTTCTGAAACCATAGCAAAAGGTAAGACCGGAATCACGTTCATGGACGTTTAAACTAACGTAGAGTATTACATCACTGTAAAGACGAAGAAACTGCATTCAGATTCAAACATTGTCAACACACCGACTGCGTAATTTACATAAAAGAGGTTTCCAGAGGATGTTGTATGAGTAGTTGTCTGAGCAGTTTAGGTTTTGAAAATTGTGCATGCAACAGAAAAGGCGCAGGGATTGTGTTCCTGAACTACATAAGTTAGTCCATATACGAGCCATTGAGGAAGGAAGCTAGAGTTCGCACATTTTCTTGAAGTTGGTGTGGTCAGCACCACGTTCCGATCGCGCATTTACTCCATTTAATGGGAGACAGATTGGACTACGAAGAGGTAAAATTCCCTCTTCATCTGAGTTTGAGTCAGGATCCTTTCACTTCATAGTCTATCTGTTCACCAACAGACCAATTCAGTTCCGTTTCTCGCTCTCTTTTCCTCTCTCTATCTCTCTCTTTGATAAAAATTTTACCCATATAAAATTTTCACACTTAAAGTTCAGTTAATAAGTCAAGATCGATAATTAAGATGTCTTTCACAATTTCAATTGAAACGAGACCATTATTACCAGAAATCTTGTCCACATAAACTAAATATGTTTTTTATTTAATTTTAATTTTAATCTCATTTATTGTAATCCACAGATCTTACATTACCATTAAGCTTTAAGATGTGGAACAAGTCAAGATTTTGTAAGATTATAATTTTTTGACGAGATGAAGCGAAACCGAGGATTCGCACAGACTAGTACAATTCATCAGTTAAGTTACTGAATAATATAAAATACATAAGCAAACAGGTCAATTCGATTTACAAGCATAAACAATGCGTCAGTTGTGTAGACGGTATGAATATACAGAAATTTAATTAATTCTGTTCCAAACATTATGGTTCCTCAAAAATTTAAGATAACACTGAACAAGAATTTTGCTACGACTTAAAACAATGTGTTCCTTACGGTATCGTGTGCGCTAAATCCGAAAATAAATCCCTTTTCTTCGTATCACGTAAGGTTTTAAGATATATTATAATTTCACTTTTCCATTAAGCGCTCTCCCAGGAAACATCTGGCGTGGGTTGTAAACCGAAATAAAAGCTAATGCATTTTATGAGTTTATTACCTATTTCCAGTTTCTTATAGTTGTTCGCATGTTCTTTTGTAGCCTACTTCTAATAAATAAACAGATACTGGTCCCTTCTATTCTGTAAATTTCATAACAATTCAAAGTGAGGTCTACGCAGTGAACAAACAAGGGTGTGGTTTTCAGTATTTAAAAGAAAAGTTTACCAACTTGAGTGAAGACAAATTAAAGAGGGCATTTTTATCGGCCTAAAAATTCGCAAAGTTATGACTGACTCTTTGTTTGAGGAAAAACTTTCCGTTACAGAAAAATGGCATGGCGCGCTTTCAAAGATGTTTGCTCAAATTTCTTTGGAATTATAGGGTAAAAAACTATATCGAACTTGTTGAAACCATGTTAAGTGCGTATGAAAAAATGGGGTGTAATGTGTCTCTCAAAATACACTTCTTACATTCTCATTTGGATTTCTTTCCTCCTAATCTTGTAGCGGTAAGCGACGAGCATGGGAAAAGATTTCTTCAAGAAATATCTGAAATGGAAAGGCGATATAAAGGGAGATCGTGATTCAGCATGCTTGCAGACTATAGTTGGTTCCTTGTAAAATAAAGTCCCGGTCTAGTTATAAATGGAAGTCATCCATCTAATCCTTTTAAATGGTAAATTCGAATTCCGAGATTTTTCTCATTATACACATGAAATATTTTTATTGTTGTGCTGTTTTTTGTGTGCTTAAAGTATGTAACACCATTTTTGTATCCAGTACACATTTTTCAAGTATTATAAGACATTTACATCTCTAGTCTGTTGTAATTTTATCAGTATATCAGTGAAAAATAAAAAAGAGGAGTTTTTCATTAAAAGAATTCAAATTACTTTCCACGAAAAAGGGTACGTCATGGGGTACTTTGGATTTTAAATTCAGATTTAGGGCATATGCAGTATATTAATAATATTCACCTATTTTTATTTCGGAGAAAGACAATAAGTAAAAATTTGTTGTTCAGTGTAATTAGGCAATGCATTGAAGACAGTAATACGTGAATAGAAAAGTTATTTTTCATAACAGTTTAGACTAGGAGAGGGTAGATGGAGATATAAATTTATCTTCATTAATGAAATTATTCTGAGGCAAATGTGTACTCAATTCTGCTATGTATAATATTAATGTTCATGAAAGAGTGGTAATTGATTGGAAATTACTGATTCACTTTTTTCTTGCGAAGGAAAGGTCCGAATGCTAGCACTGCAGCCTGTTCTTATCACTCCTGTTCTATGGTATTATGTGTCGCCGAACGATCACGCTCTTGTGCGAATACAGTATGCTGCACCGTGAACCCCCTGACTATGGTAATGATGACAGTGGCATTTGAATAAATAACAGCGAAAATGAGTCTGAGGTTCAATGCCGAAAGTTACACGGCAGTCATGCTTCAATTGGTTGAGGAAAAACACCGGAAAATCCCAACCAGGTAACATGGTTCGGACCCGCTCGTTTCACACTCAGGCATGCTAACCGTTACTCCACAGCGGCTGACTACTGATTCATTTTGAGTCATTCTTAAACTTTCGAATATTGAATTTTGTCATTTACGATACCAATAACAATAGTAATATGTGGAAGAATAACTAAATCATGTTTAAGTGAAGATCCCGAGCATTCTTTCCGCATATTAACTCCTTCGATAACTGTAGTCAGTGTGTGTAACGAGTTGATCTTATAAGATTGCGCCACTGTTATTATTTATAATTAACATTATCAGGATGGCCAGAAATCTGTCTTATGACACGCACATTAACATAACCAGTTTTTACTATTTTATCTACTCTAATATTCTTGCAAATACTGCATCATGGAACAACAATGTTATTTTCGTATATTTCAACGAACGTAAATATATTTTTATCTTTATGAAATGTTCTTGTTTATATTTATCCATGTATTTTAAGAAGTATTGTGCTGCAGTTTCTACGAGTATACAGGGTGTAACAGAAAGTTATGTCAAAACTTAGGAAAATATTTCTCATATGTACAGGATGAAAATATGTTATATAAAAATGGGTCCGGAAAAGCTTTATTTCCGTGTTAGAGCTCATTTTCTACAACTTTGCGAAGACTCTCTACATCTTGCACCGGAGTTCCATAAACAAGAGCTTTCAAATGTCCCCATAAGTAAAAGTATATTGGGTTTAGATCCGGAAAGCGTGGAGGCCAAGGAATTGATCCACCTCTCCCTATCCAGCAGTCACGGAACCTTTCATTTATCAACCGACGCACATTGACACTGAAATGAACAGGAACTCCATCATGCATAAAGTGCATGTTTCGTCTTCTAACCCATACATCAAATGAACATCTATCAGCTCCGCATTTGAATACCCTTCCATTGTAAGGTACTAGAAACAAAGTCGGTGATGAACACAAACAGCTTGATACTATGTGTTTGCTGCTATGTAGTCAGACAATAAAGTGAATCGCGACCTTTGTACGTACAGTTGCAAATCAAGAATTACGTCACGACCCCACTACCACGTAAACACTAATACAATCAGATTACAAGCTGTTTGTAAACAAGCTCTTGTTTGTAAACTGGAGGACTAGCTGTAGAAAATGAGTTATAACACGGAAATAAAGCGTTTTCGGATGAGTGTTTTCATCCTCTACATGTGAGAAATATTTTTCTAAAGTTTTGACACACCTTTTTGTTACACCTTGTATAATGCAGAATGTAACCTGTGTGCTCGTGCATTGCTAATATAATGTTTAGTAGTGCGATCACTCTGTAAACTGCAGATTATTAATTAATTCAAACAATAATTTGTTTAGTAATGTTCTTAAACAAAGTGCAGGCATTAGTTTTGCTGAGATGATTCGATGTTACCACATAATCATTATTACTATAATCATTGTACTGTCAAAATTTTGTGTTTTCTTACAGATCCTTATATTTTTCTTGTCTCTTGCTCTTGAAAATTTCAATGCTGACATCATCACCAACAAGAATTAGATGTATCTACTGCAGCCAGATTTCCTTCGTTTCTACCATCTTCAGTTTTAGGATTGGTTTTATTTATTTTTTATTTGTTATTTTACGACACTTTTTCAACTGCTGTGTTTATATAGCGTCCGAGTGAGATGAAGGCGATAATGCCAGCGAACTGAGTCCAGGGTCAAACGCCGAAAGTTGTTCAGCATTTGCTCTTACTGGGTTAAGGGAAAACCCCGGAAGAAAATCTCAACCAGGTAACTTGTCCCAACTTGGACCTGAATTCGGGCCCGCTTGTTCCACGGTCAGGCATTCTAACCGTTACTCCACAGCGGTGAAAGATTGGCTTTTAAATGAAATGACACATATAGGAAGAGTTGATTATATTTTCAATAGTGAACTCTCGAGGTTCAAATAGAAGTTCTTCTCTGTCTCGAACATGGCAATCAAATATATAACTGGAGCATAATAGTCCTGAAAGTAATAAATCACTTTTATCCAAAGATAGAGTTTTCAGACACTGGAAGTTTGAAGCAGTCAGTGATGAAAGTATTGCGTGTATGTGATTTCAAGTGAAGATATAGAGACAGATAAATAAATAAATTATTAATAAATTATTCATTTAATAAATTATTTATTTATTCATTTAGTAAATTATTCATTTAATAAATTATTTATTTATTTATTCATTTAGTAAATTATTACTGTCAAAAAATTACGTATTTACTTATTTAAACTGGCAGAGTTAAGGCCATAAGGCCTTCTCTTACACTCTACCACGACACAAAGTATACAAGCATAGTAGGCCTTAAATACCTAGTTTAAAAACAAAAGTATTACAACGCTTCATTGCGTCCATCATGTAGCATATGCAATGCTAGCAACTCCTAGCATGTATTTATTACAAACAAAAATTTAAAGGTCTCACAAGAGAATCTTCCGAAACACATTATATAGTTGGCTAAACAAACCAAGCTCTTCTGATAGACTAGAGAGTGGGACATACAAAACCACATTTTTACCGGCAACAAGCCAGAAGTGAAGAAGAAACAAATACTTACAGTACTATATTTATAGAAAATGTAACACATGGAAGGCAAATTAAAGTGAAACAAAAGGAATACGAATGGATCGAGCTGGACCGTGATTATAAAGGGGGGGGGGACGCCGGTAACTCGGAGGAATTTGTGAGCGCAATTTTAGTTCCTAGAGCCGCTAATTTTTAGAATAAATGAGAAAAAGGAAAGAGATATTTCAATTAAAAGAAAAAACTGTTTCAAAGAGATATTATAACATAGTAAAGTGTCTTAAATTTTGAAATTAATAATTGCATTTCGTACCTTTGATTGAGGTTCTCGCTGATATGTACAGTACATCTATTATCAGGCAATAAATCTCACTTGACGATATGTGTCAGAGAAAGAACAATTGTTTGTATGCATCTGAAGTCTGATTAGTGTAATATGTTACTAGTCAGCTATGTATGCAATGGAGAGGGAAAAGAAACTGACCACCTTACCCTATAATCTCCTGGCCTAGTTTCCTCATGAGTGATACCTTATGATGTCATTTATGATGTTCAGACCTGTCTTTGAATAGACGACTAAAGAAAAACAAAAGCATTTTAAAAAACGAAATGTCTTTTTAGACTTACGTACTTAC